>NC_141041.1:4347500-4395000 GCF_052040795.2 Danio rerio
CGAAGTTGGAAATTCTAGTATTGTGATGACACTCTACCCAGCACTAGTTATAACAATACAACATAAACATGTCTACAACAACTAGCTGCTGTAAAACAACCATAAAACATCTTGCGGCATTGAAAATAGTATCGAATATCGCTATTTTTCAAGGTATTGTATCGAAGTTGGAAATTTCAGTACCACCTAGAGTAACATGTAACAAGACTCTACAACAACTAGATAATTGAAAACAACCATAAAACATCTCGTGGCATCGAAAATCGTATCGAATATCAATATTTTACAAGGTATTGTTTCAAAGTTGGAAATTCTAGTATCGTGACGACACTCTACCCAGCACTAGTTATATAACAATACAACATAAAAATGTCTACAACAACTAGGTGCTGTAAAACAACCATAAAACATCTTGTGGTATCGAAAATCATATCGAATATCAATATTTTTCAAGGTATTGTATCGAAGTTGGAAATTCTAGTAACGTGACGACACTCCACCCAGCACTAGTTATAACAATACAACATAAACATGTCTACAACAACTAGCTGCTGTAAAACAACCATAAAACATCTTGCGGCATTGAAAATGGTATCGAATATCGATATTTTTTCAAGGTATTGTATCGAAGTTGGAAGTTTCAGTATCATCTAGAGTCAAATGTAGCAAGACTCTACAGCAACTAGCTGATTTAAAACAACCATAAAACATCTTGTGGCATTGAAAATCATATCGAATATCAATATTTTTCAAGGTATTGTATCAAAGTTGGAAAGTCTAGTATCGTGACGACACTCTACCCGGCACTAGTTATAACAATACAACATAAACATGTCTGCAACAACTAGCTGCTGTAAAACAACCATAAAACATCTTGTGGCATTGAAAATGGTTTCGAATATCGCTATTTTTCAAGGTATTATATCAAAGTTGGTAATTCCAGTATAATGTAAATTAACATGTAACAAGATTCTACAACAACTGTTTGCTGTAAAACAACCATAAAACATCTAAACAAACTCAAACTTTCACGTGCAGCTGATAAGAGTACAGTAAATCACAGCTAAAGTCACACACAGATGTTAGAGAAGTCTAGAATGAGCTGAACTAATCCTGAAGGCCAGTGCTGAGTCTGCATCAGATTAAAGCACAGAACAGCAGAGGAAAAGCAAACACGCATTATGTCACGCTCCAGCGAGGAAATACTACACATTCCGGCCTGTGTCTCCAAAGCATCAGGAATATCAGACGCAAGCTGTAATTTTCTCCCACTTGATTCCAGTAATTTACAGAGCAAAATGCTATAAATAGATGAGGGAGAGAGATCAACGCGGAGTTAGGAGCAAAGATTATTAGAGGAGTAATCCACTTATTTTATTTTATTTATTACTTCATGAAAAAATACATTTTTATAAATATCTCATATACAGTAGGGCTGCGTATATGATCAAATAGTCAGGATGTGCAATGACATTTATCTGTGTTTTGAGGCCTGTGATTTTATTAGGATTTAAGCATTCAGAAAGAACAAAATTGTACCATATGTAACTTTATTAAAGACTAATATTATTTAATTATTTATACAGGACTTTGCAGTATTGTTTTACATTTGATTATTTAATTACTGTAGCTAAAAACTGTTAAGACTCCTCAGAAAACAATAAATCAGTTTATTTCATTTGTAGATTTTTCATTTTTGTATTTGTTTGTAGATCGTTTATTATTTTTGATGCAGATGCACGCCCCTACAGCGTGATCCTATCCATGCATATAGTTGAGAAAATGTTTATTTATATTTCAATGTACATATACACATTTAAATATCAATGTAAAAAATGTTAGTTTTGTTTTTATGTGTGTGTGTATTATAGACGGATGGACGAACGGAAGGACAGATTGATGGATACAGTTGATCAACGAATGGATGGATACATTTGACGGACGGATGGACACAGTTGACGGACGGACACAGTTGACGGACTGATGGACACAGTTGACGGACGGATTTACACAGTTGACGGACGGATGGATGGATACAGTTGACGGATGGATGGATTCAGTTGACGGACGGATGGATACAGTTGACGGACAGATGGATGGACGGATGGACATACAGTTGATGGATGGATTGATGGTTACGGATGGATGGACAGAGTTGATGGATGGATGAGTGCATACAGTTGATTGATAGATGGATGGATACTGTTGATCGATGGATGGATGGATTCAGTTGATCGATGGATGATGGATAGTTGATAGATAAATGGATACGATGGATGGATGGATACTGTTAACTGGATGCAGTTTATAGATGGATGGATGAATACAGTTGATGGATGGATGGATGGATGGATGGATGGATGGATTGATTGATGGATACAGTTGATGGATGGATGGATGGATGGATGCAGTTGATGGATGGATGGATGGATGCAGTTGATGAATGGATGGATGGATGGATGCAGTGGATGGATGGATGGACGGATGGATGGATGGGTGGATGGATGCAGTTGATGGATGGATGATGGATGGATGCAGTTGATGAATGGATGGATGGATGGATGGATGCATGGATGGATGGATGCAGTTAATGGATGGATGGATGGATGGATACAGTTGATGGATGGATGGAGTTAATGGATTGATGGATGGATAGATGGATACAGTTGATGGATGGATGCAGTTGATGGATGGATGGATGCAGTTGATGGATGGATTGATGGATACAGTTGATGGATGGATGGATGGATGGATAGATGGATACAGTTGATGGATGGATGGATGGATGGATGGATGGATGGATACAGTTGATGGATGGATACAGTTGATGGATGGATGATGGATGGATGCAGTTGATGGATGGATGGATGCAGTTGATGGATGGATTGATGGATACAGTTGATGGATGGATGGATGGATGGATAGATGGATACAGTTGATGGATGGATGGATGGATACAGTTGATGGATGGATGCAGTTGATGGATGGATGGATTCAGTTGATGGATGGATGCAGTTGATGGATGGATATCTTATGTCAAAAAAGCTTTCATTTTGGATGCTATTAACCTTAGCCCAGCACTAGTTTTGATATCTGAAAGCTTTATTTCAGTAAATTTTCAAGCTGCTGTGTTTATTTAATACTACAGATAATGTGTGCAAATATGATGAGGGTAAGTCTAGCGCACATGCCAAACAAACTGTACAATTACTAGGGAAATAAATGAAAGTATTTGTGTCTACTGTATACACTGCTCAGCTTCATAAAGCCAAAGCAAACACAAGAAAGTGCTTTATTTGCGATTTCACACAAGGAAGTTGTTTTGGTTTACAAGAGCTTGAAGCATTTGCATAAATATGCAAGAACATGCATAATAAGAAGTTTCACAAAGACTCAGACGACAAACCCACAGACCGCCCACAGTCCGTTCACTAAACGTCTGGTGCCTTTCAGAAACAAAACGGCAAAGTGTTTTCTTTATTTAGCGAGTGCTGATGTGATTGGCTGAATTTGGCCAGGATCTTTTTGAGCCCGTCTGGTGAGAAAGTCACTTTTATGAAGTACAGAGCTGATGAAATGAGCACAAGCTATGCAGGATCAAACAATATTTGGCAAGATTTTATTCAAAAATACATCCAAAACAAATAAACAAATACACTTAATTTATAGACACGTTCACCATCTGATTATCATTGTCAAGAAGAAATATACAAATAAAACACTAATTAAAACAATTATGCAAATAATAAACTATTTATTTATTAATCACAACAATAAAAATGTCAATTAAAATTACAAAAGCACCAATAGGCCAATATTTACAATTCTGCATATTAGTTATAACTACATTAGTAGATAATATTACTAATTATTAACAGTTATATAAATAATATAGTTAACAATACAAATATAAAATATTAAACCAATTCCGCAAATTATTACTATTATCGTTATTATTATTATCATTATTAGGTCCTTCTCATTTATGACAATGAGTAGGAATGCTTAATCCTAAATAAAAAAACACTATATGCAATATTTTTCTTGAGTATTTTGATAACGATATTTCTTACGAAAACGATATAACATTTCCCTAGAAAAATGCAATAGTTAATAGCCATGTTTTAAATCAGTTATTTATTAAATGATATTAAAATAAACTGTTGAAATATATTTTTCAGATTTAATCGATATCGCACGAATTGAAGCGATACGCATGAATTGAGCGTTTTGCACGTTTGACGTGCTTAACGCGCGTTTCACGCGAATCGCTTGAGTTCGAAAATCTGAACTTCAGCGGACATTCGCATCGCGTTAACTAATCAGGAGCTTGCTCTTGTGGGGGCGTGATTTTGACGTATCGCCTGTTGTGGGTGTCCCAGGGGAAATCCTCCAGCCGACACCGACAAAAAGTTAATGAAACTGGGCTTGGCTCAGTCAGAAGTACCGCTGAAAGCCTCCGTCAGCCAGGTTATGTTTCTGGAGGAGTTTATGAGCTCACAGAGCTGGATGCACCTCTGAAAGGATGTAGTGGACTCAGGCACGGCCCTAAACGTATCAACGCTGTTTTTCAGCCTTCATAAAACACATAAACACTGTTATTTTCTACATAAAATCCATGTTAGCCATTTAGCTATGAAGCTAGAGTCACGGGGCAGAGAGAAGCCCTGCCCATCACGTGAATCCGCGTCTGTTCTGAAGTGAATTTGACGCGCAAATGAAGCGGGGTTTGACGTGCGAATAAAGCGAGTAAACTCAAATGTTCACGCGGCTATTTGCGCGCGAATAGTGCGATTTATCCGTGTGTTCCCCGTCTGGTGTGAACGCAGCATCATTCTTTACTTTCACTTTCGTGAATAGGGAAATGTGTTGTACACACATACATCCATTAATTTCAAACAGATTTCTAAATTCAGTTCTAATTTCCAGCAAACGAATAAATGAACAATAATAATGTAGTGTGGTCAAAAAAATTTGTTATATCCAAATACACATGCAGTGCCCCATATGGTCTAAAACCTGACAGGTGGACAAATCTAAGCTTGTTTTCAAAATATATATATATATATAAATATGCATATAATAAATAATAATGCTAATAATAACAACATTATATAAAAGCAAATTGTTATGAATAAACTGGAAAAAAAAACTCATGATGAAGAAGGCATGAAAGTATGGTTTTTATAGAAAATAATTATTTTTGTAATATTTTAATCCTTTAATTCGTTTTCATTTGTAAAGATATTTGCATATTGCTGTACACCCTGTGTGTATAAAGCAATGTTTAAGCAAGGCGCACAAATAACTTGCTCTGCGCTGGACTATAGACCTGCTTTGATCTGGTCACTTAAAAAATCTATTTTAGTTCCTCAATATAGCAACATGCCTTTTTTGGACCAGAACGTCTATGGGTGCACATACAACCGCAAATGCATTTGCGATTTAAACAACGTGCTGCAAAACATCAAAACGACTCTTGCGCCAAGCTGATACTAGCAAAAAAACATTTGTAACGTGCCTTGCGCCGCGTGTATTATAGGGCCTTTAGTCTTTAAAACGCTACGAATGAGTGAAAACCTCAGCAGATATTCCTACTCAGATTGGCTGTTGTCATTTTCCCACTATTAGTGTTTATTTTTAGCTCTGGGTTTACCTTTGAGCCGCTCCATCCAATAGCAGAACAGCAACTACTGGGGAGGCGGAGCTAAAAACAGCATGGCACCCTCTGATTAATCAGCTTAATATAAACAACCAATGCATAAAATAAATTGAATTCATCACACATGTCTGCAATATGTATTTTGCATAAACTATTTTCACGATTACGATAATTTTGCGATATATTGTTAGACAAAGCAAATAATCATGAATAATCTAAACTGGGTCTGCCACGATAATGGAGTTCGATACTAATCGGTACTGAAAATTTGAAAACGCCCATTTCCCGCTAACGTTTGAGCATTGTTGAGCGCGTTCTTAAAGAGCGCTGATTTGCCATTGTGCTCACGTGCTCAACAGAAATGACTGTGATTGGCCATGAAGGTCTTCAGTTCACCAAACTCACCGCTATTTACTGTGTGTAACAACAGATACAGGGACAATGGAGCGTTTTAAAGCCGTGAAGATCAGTCAATTCATCAGTAAATCGCTCGTATGTCAGCTTATGAACAGACCAGCTGATCCAGTGTCCCTGTATCTGTGGTTACACACAGTAAATAGCGGTGAGTTTGGTGAACTGATGACCTTCACGGCCAATCACAGCCATTTCTGTTGAGTATGTGAACACAATGGCAAATCAGCGCTTTTTATGAACGCGCTCAAATGTTAGCGGATTTTTTATTTATTTATTTATCGAATTCCAGTATTGTGTCAACACTAGACTAAACTACTTGAAATACTGGATCACACAATGCGAATAGCCTAATTTGACCCAACTTCAGTCAGTGTGACGAATGAACTGGAATCTCCATCCGACGCATAACTACAAGTCCAGCAAATGTGAATGAAAATGCAGAGTTTTCTCCCTAAATTCATGCAGCGCACTGCTGATTCAAATATTACTCCTTTCATTTTGCTTTAAATACTCCCACACTTACATCAGACATCTTAACTCAGTAAGAAGTACACTAGAATTAATTTCTAACACATCACAGAGAAGGATTCAGGATAAGTAGTTATATTCCCTCACCGACTATACCAGACTCATTTAACACACCATGTCCAAAGAACATTAACTACAACACACACACACACACTCTCTCTAAAATGTTCCCTTGTTTCCATAGCAGCCCCAGTATGCAGTGCTCAGGTCCTGAGGCGGATCCGTTTCATACGGCTGGCGAACTGTCAGGACTCCAGAGCCATGAATATTTCAGTCTGCATAACGATGAATGTTTCATGGCATAATCGCACACAACACACACACACACACATAAACATTTGTAGTAGAGGGAAGACACTCTTTGTCTTCAGTAATCGGTTATTATACACACACTGAGAAACACTGATGTCTGATGATCACCTGACCAGACAAGGATGATGCTGTAGCAAAACCGAGTGAGCTGCCTAACAAGAGAGTATTTTTAGGCCGAAAACTGAAGTGACGTAATCAAGTTAACAATTAGAGGTAAAGAAGAAACGCAAAGAGTTAGAAATGGATGATCAGATTATAAGACATGCAGGAGCGAATCCCTGAGTGATGAGTGACAATTAAGGGTGCACAATATTGTTTCAGCATTTTCACAATTAGCAAATATGCAATAGTCACATCACAGAATCTGCAATTTTGAGTTGTCACAATACTGAATTTCGGCACCAATCTGTACTGAAATTTTAAAAACTTCCTGCTAACATTTGAGCGCTGTTGAGCGAGTTCTTAAACACCGCTAATTAGCCATTGTGTTCACGTGCTTAACAGAAATGACTGTGATCGGCCATGAAGGTCATCTGTTCACCAAACTCACCGCTGTTTACTTTGTGTAACCACAGATACAAGGACACTGGCGCGCTTCAAAGCCACGAAGATCAGCTGGTCTGTTTATGAGCTGACATACGAGCAATCCGATGATGAAATGACTGATCTTCACAGTTTCAAACCTCTCCAGTGTCCCTTTTCATGTGTTACAGCGGTGAACTGATGAGCTTAACAGCCAATGAGAGCCATTTCTGTTGAGCATGTGAACACAATCTTAGCGGGAAATAGACGCTTTTAATATTCAGCACCGATTAGTACCGAAATTAACTATCTTGACAACACTAGTTGTGATTATAATTAACCAGGAAATAGTTTAATAGCAATAAAATAAAAATAAAAATTAAGAATATACAGTGTTATTTTACATTTATTAGGCTGGCTTGAGAAACAAGCCAGACTACTGAAATCCTATTTAAACTTATTATTTTTTTTATATATTCTTCTTCTTCTTCTTCTGAGACTAAAATTCAAAATCTATCTCCTCCTAGAGCTTTCGAGCTATGACCACCAAACTCACACCACACCTCCAAACTATTCTGACTCGGTATGCCATATCTTTTCCGACTGATCCGACTTTCGATTTTCCGAAAAACGTCCCGGGACCGTCGGAAAAATCCCATAGACTTAACATTGGACCAAACTTTGTGACCTCATAACTCTGCATCAGACTGTCATACAGACATTTAAATCAGACTACCTAACTGCCAATAACTGATGAGGTTATGAGGTTATGAGGTAGGTAGGTCTGTCGGTCGGTCGGTCGGTCGGTCTGTCTGTCTGTCTGTCTATCTATCTATTATCTATCTATTAACTTAAATTAAACAAACTATTTCCAACAAACTTTCTCAAGCCAGCCTAAAGTTTGTCTCGACAAACTTTAATAATCTAGTTTACATTGTTATTTTACATTGTAACTCAACACTGATATACAGTGCATCCAGAAAGTATTGACAGCGCTTCACTTTTTCCACATTTGTTTATGTTGCAGCCTTATTCCAAAATGGATTTAATTAATTTATTTCCTCAACATTCTACACACAATACTCCGTCATGACAATGTGAAAAGAGAGTTTTTGAAATTGTTGTAAACTTATTCAAAATAAAAAAGCTGAAAAATCACATGTACATCAGTATTCACAGCCTTTGCACATTACTTTGCTGATGCACCTTTGCCAGCAATTACAGCCTCAAGTCTTTTTGAATATGATGCCACAAGCTTGGCACACCTGTCTTCAGGAATTTTTCAGGTTCGATGGGAAGTGACGGTGTACAACCATTTTGAGATCTCTCCAGAGATGTTCAATAGGATTTAGTTCTATTATTACAGTCACCTAATATTTAATAGATTTATACTTTGTACCTCAATGTCGGGACAGATTCACACACCGCCGCTAGATGTCACCACTAATTCGGTTAGTTTTCATGTCCACAGAATACAACTTTCCCTGTAATTTACAACGTGATAAATAAACTACTAGTCAGTCAACAATTGTGTCTGCAAACTGTAGAATCTAGAGTAGAATCCCCGACATCCCAGAATGACTTCCGACTTCCCCCCCAAAAACCTTTGGATTCAAGCAAATTCCAGGGGTTGCCCCATTAGGCATGGGACGATAACCGTGTTCAAGGCATAGCACGGTTTGGGAAAATCAATGTTTTAAAACAGTCAAAATTTTCTTTACTACCGTTGTCGTGAGAATTTTTATTTACATTTTTTTGTTTTTTAGGACAACAGTATCTCCAGCAGAAAAGATTTCCAAAGATGCTGTTTTAATTTGTAAAAATAATAAATAAATGACAGCAGAAATAAATTATTCATTTGAATTATTCAGCCTGACATGTTAACTGCTCCAAAATATTTTAAATGTTTCCCAAATTAAAATATACTGTGTACAAAGGGGAAAAAAGGTTTTGTTTTTTTACTCAGCTATATAAATATATATATATATTTTAAAGCAGTATTCTCAATACTGTGGTACTGTGAAACCGTGATATTTTTATCCAAGGCTATCATACATTCAGAAGCTTATACCAGCACATGCCTATGCCCCATTGAGCTCAGGAAATACAGAAATCTTTAATTATACGGAAGAAAAAAAACAGCTTTAAACTGCTCCAGAGTCCCTTTTTCTGTGTTACAGCAGTAAACTGGTGAGCTTCACGGCCCATCATAAATAAAAAAAACTATTTTATTTATGTAATGACTATTGGGTCAATAGATGATACCAACATCCATTGCCGATGGCCGATCGATAGACAATATTTAGACAATAAAACACCACAAATGACTCACAACCTTAGCAGAAATTCAGATTCTTATTGGCTGTTGTCATTTTCCCCTTTTGTCTCCCAGCATTAGTATTTATTTTCAGTTTTAGGTTCACTTACTGTTTAGGTGAGGATGAAGATAGTAAAGGCATCACCTGATTGGTCAGATTTAGATAACAACCTGTGCGTGCAGCAAACAAATGCTTGGCACATAAAATGAACTTAATTTATTGCACTGCTCTGCGATACACTGCATATATTCACAATAACGATAATTGTTCAATACATTTTGCAGCCCTATGACACACTAATCTGTTAATGCTACGCGTTTTAATCTGCAACTGTGAAGAAAACCTACAGGCATGAAGTTTTCCTTCTCATCTGTCCGGTGCATCACTCTATAATGCGGCTGCTTGCATTCGGTGACCCTGTTCTAAAGCGGGAAACTCAACCCCAGCAGCGCTATTGGGTTTGACCTCCTTCAGTGCTGCGTGTCTTCAGGACGAGAGATGATTTGAGGCTCGAAATGCACAGCAATCAGGCATTGTGCACAGAATGAAAGCTCATCTTAATCAGTAGCAAGAATATTAAGCTGAATTTAACAGAGGACATCTTATTGGTGTAAATCAGATCAACACAAACAAAACTACTGCAAAGTTTTGTGAGCACACGCAAAACAAACCCAAACCCATAGGCTGCAGTGACACTATCAAAAGCCTATTGAAGGTAAGACTGAAATGATTAGCCTAAAAAACATAACGGCTAATGTTAA
Organism: Danio rerio; assembly: GCF_052040795.2. Lineage (NCBI taxonomy): Eukaryota > Metazoa > Chordata > Actinopteri > Cypriniformes > Danionidae > Danio > Danio rerio. The sequence goes on from NC_141041.1 coordinate 4,358,018, forward strand.
TGTTGCCTCTATGGTAGCATGAAGAGATGCAGAGCAAAGAACGCTATGTGATTGGCTTAAAGAACATGCTTAGCGTTATGGCTGATAAGTAATCTGCTTGTTAAGTGGTGACGTATTTGTGACGTATGTATACTGTTTCTGGGTCCCAGCAGCCATTCATTTGAGTGGAGAAATCATTCGTTTATGATCACGTTTTATTCCTATCACACATTAAAGTTAATTTTACATAAAGTCATAGTGTACACAACAATCTCTGAGCTTGCTGCATAACAAACACCACAAATTTTACAATTTATAAAAAAATGTATGACTTTCTGGCCATTGGATATTAGGCATGGATATATATATTGCGATCGTGATATTCGAAAGCATTAAATCGCTTTGTAAACGTTTATTATTACCATTTCACGAGTCTCCCCATTCAGTTGAATAGAGCGCTTGCACCCGGAAGCCGCTTCGCGTGACGTCACACTTAACAAGCAGATATAGATATTCTCATCTAAGCATAATAAGAAAATCTCTGACACAACAGTGGTTCAGAATGTTTAAATCCAGGTTTATTTAACTTGTAATGTTCACCTAAACTCTAAAGTGCTTTAGGGATTTCCGCATTTAAATTCAAATGTTGTTTTGAGATGGAACAGACAAAAGAAAGCAGGTTTGTGTGAGCTATGTGAAGGTACATATAGATAGATAGATAGATAGATAGATAGATAGATAGATAGATAGATAGATAGATAGATAGATAGATAGATAGATAGATAGATAGATAGATAGATAGATAGATAGATAGATAGATAGATAGATAGATAGATAGATATTAAGCATTTCTAGAATGTTAAAGTACTTAGCTAATCATTATTAGCATGTTGCTATAACACTACAGCATGACGATATCAATCTCTCTATAATATCAATGCCTCTATAATGGCAGTCTATGGGACAGTTGCTAGGGTGCAGTATCTGGTTGTTAGGGAGTGGCTAGAAAGTTAAAAGCTCGTCAGGTATTCGTAGTTTGGTTGTCTGAGTTAACTGAGCTCAGCCATTAGTCTGTAGGACAGTCTGATGCAGAGTTATGAGCTCACAAAGTTTGATTCAATGTAAAGTCAATGACAGTCTTTTGAATGGAAGTCTATGGGACAGTTTCTAGGGTCCCAAAAGTGGTTACTAGGGCATGGCCAGAAAGTTAAAAGCTCATCAGGAATTGGCAGTTAGGTAGTCTGAATTAAATGAGCCCAGTTAGAAGTCTGTGTGACAGTCTGATGCAGAGTTATGAGGTCACAAAGTCTGGTTCATTGTTAAGTCAATGGGATTTTTCCGATGGTCCCAGGACGTTTTTCAGAAAACCGAAAGTCGGATCAGTTGGAAAAGATATAGCACACCGAGTAAGACCAGTTTGAGGGTTTGGTGTGAGTTTGGTGGTCATAGCTCGAAAGCTCTAGGAGGAGATGCGTTTTGTTTTTTAGTCTCAGAAGAAAAATAGGATAACAGTAGTCTGGCTTGCTACAAAAGCCAGCCTAATTAAAACCAATGTTAAAATAACATGGTTATTAAGTTTCATCTAAAAACCCTGCCCACCACTTGATAAACTACAATGTAGTTCATAGAATCTATTATACACGTCTAAAACTTTTTAGAATGAAACTTATTTCTTCACCTGTTTGTGTTAAAGGGTCTCGAAACACCAAAACACATTTTTTGAGCTGTTGACAGTCGTATATGTGTCCCACACTGCTAAAAACACTATTAGGACACCTATATTTCACTAAATAGTGTAAATTGGTTGTTTTTGCGTTATTTCAAGCAAATTCGTACTTCCGGTTTGAAACTAATTTTTGAGGCTGCGTCACGGCTATGAGATAATAGCGTGTATTCCAGCGTGCAGACTGGACGTCTGTGCCAATAACTTACGTGTCTAAGGAGGCACATTGTTTACCTGAGAGCTGTTCTCATCTGCAAACGCTGAGATCCGGATTCGCTTGTAGCCTTCTCTTAATAAGACGAGGCTGTAGTTGCTGGTGATTGTCCTGTCTCTACAGATTTGGTAAGTGAGCGATCAGTGCTCTTTGTTTATTCAGTTTGTTCGTATCGAACAAACTATTGCACCAAGTGTAAACATGTTAGCACCACAACCAAACTTTAACCTCGTGTAGGATTTTCACTGCATTTTGTGACCGGAATAATACACGCGGCTTTTTGACGCTACCTGTCGTGTGCATCTAAGTTTCCGGGAAATGCGGAGGGTTTTTTTCCCTCATTCGCCGTGTGGTTTCAAACATTGCATGAAAAATACACGCTTAAAGCAGTTCCTCGAATCAAATATCTTGTTTGTTGCGAGGGGCATGAATGAATTCCCTGAATGAAAGAGCCAAACTGCAGTTAAAGTCCAACATTTAATAATTTGGCAAATAATTCGACTACAGATGTCCATGTAAACACAGTCCCTTTCCTTCCTATGTGTGTGTATGTGTTTTGGCTCTGAAAGTCAGCGCGCCCAAATAGACACTACCACACCATGCCCCTTTTCTTCCTCCGACACTCCCTCCTAAACAGAGCTGGACACGCCCACTTTTCTGACTTTTTCCAAAGTAGAGGTGTGAAAACAGCCTGCTGAAACGAGGGGGTTTCATGGCCCTTTAAATGTAATACTGGGGCCATAGGTGATTTTTATTTCATGTTATCTGGGAATGTCTTCCAATCTACAATTTTTGGGTTAACGTTTCCACCATCTTGTCACAAATTCTGGAAATAACCATTGATCCTGACCCTTGCCTTTTTCTATTGAATTATGATTCTTTAGTAACCCTGACTATGAATCAAAAACAAACTGTTTTTCAGGATTAACAGCTGCGAAGAAAACAATCATCAGTTCCTGGTTCCCTCCTAATCTCCTGTTAGTTCAGTAATGGTTATAGTATTTTACAGACATTGTTCGACTAGAACAGTCCACTGCCCTAATTAACATTGCAAAAATTTCAACAATTCTTCATTGGAACCAAGTACAGGACAATTTGATCTCCATTATTAAGACTTAAGTGATTTAATTTGACAACATAGGTGAAACAATTAAGAGGTCTCAGGATATAGGTGACAACAAACTATCTTTTCTTTCTGTTTGATGTTTTAAAAATAATTTTAGTAGACACTTTTTTCCATTTATATACTTCTCTGACATTATGTATATAGTTTTTTCCTCTTATACATATTTACAGGTTTCTGTATGTGTATATATTAGGGATGTAACGGTATCAGAATTTCACGGTATGGTAATACCTCGGTATGAATGGCACGGTACGGTATTTATTGAATCATTTACAGGAAAAAACAAAACTTAAGAAAATACTCCAAAAAAGTGACAAAAGTGTCAATGACATACAAATTAGCCATCTATCTGTAAGCTTTGAAACAGGAACTTCAATTTTAATAACAAAAAAATATTAAACCATGTAAAAAAAATAAAGTTTCAATTTAGTATTGTTGAAAACTCATCACATTCAACATTTAATCACTCACTCACTTAGACAGAGATGGGTTTAAAGGAAAATTATCATATAAATATAATCTGGTAAAAGCTGGTATCTCTGGGTATTTACAACGTCCCCTGCAACAGAAAAAAAAACCCTCTCATTTGGGACTGAGGTTTCTGGGACAAGAGAGATATGACTTGGCCCAGGTTGACAGCAGTGGGTAACGTTGTGCATTGTCTTTCCCCCACTTGAGAGGACAAACCATGAGTAAGATAGAGATCTCATGTCTGCATCAATCTGAACAGTGTGCTGACAACACCGCTATTCAGTACGCGCGCGACAACACAGCTGATAAGAACTCGCGCGACAACACAGCTGATAAGAACTCGCGCGACAACATCGCTATTCAGTACGCGCGCGACAACACAGCTGATAAGAACTCGCGCGACAACACCGCTATTCAGTACGTGCGCGACAACACAGCTGATAAGAACTCGCGCGACAACACCGCTATTCAGTACGCGCGCGGCGACAACACCCGCTTTAGAGTACTTTTTCATCCCCGCTTCTAGCAGCACACTATTTCCGCATTACTGGATCTGTAGCGACAACAGACCGCAAGGGATGATGGTCAAGCATGGGCTCATGGGAATTGTAGTTTTCGCTACCTCCCGTACGCTTCGTTCGCCTGAGCAAATTTTCTCAGAAGACCTATAGTTTTACCGAGTCATGCGACTTCGGTAATATCGAAAAAAATTAATATTGCGGTATGACGGTATTTACAATACCGTTACATCCCTAGTATATATTCATATATATGTGTGTTTGTTTGTGTACATATATAATTTGTAATTTTTTTTTTGTTTCATATTGTTATCAACAATGCTATACACATTGAACCAAGTCAATGTTGAGAAATTCTGCTATTACCATTGTTAATAACCATGTTTATTAAAAATACAATAAAGTTTAAGTAAAAAAAAAACATGGTTATAAGCAATCAATAAAAAAATGAAGAACTAACAAAAATTATAACAAACAACAATTATGATACAACAAGAACAACAGGCCCAAAGAATAGTATGCAGCTTTCTTTCTCGCCTGTCCATCTCTCAAGTTTTGGTTTACTAAAATATATTTCTGAAACACCTGGGATTATTGCTGGAAGCAAAATGCAGAAACAAATCCATCCACCCACTCTGTCAGATAAGAAAGTGGCAAAACACCATGCAAAGAGAGATTCAAGACCAAAACCTTGTGAGCTGCATTTTAAGCTATCATATAAACTATCATATAATAAATAAAACATAACATTACTTATAGAACATAACATAATTTAGTGTAACTTAACATGACATATCTTAAGCATAACACAAAAAAACTAAACTAAACATATCGTAAGGTTGATTTTTACTTCTGTGACAAGCGCACAAGTATGCTCCGGCGCGGTCACAGATCCCTCACCGTAAGCTGACACCGACGCACACCTCTCAAAAAACGTAACTACACATCGCAACGATGTGTAGCGCAAGCTCTGTGATTGTTCAGCTTGGTAGCAGTGATGAGTGTGGGCGGTGCTGAGAGCCACAAGCAAGATGGAGCGTGTGTTTACAGATGTCGAGTCTCGTGAAATAGCTCAAAATGAAAACGTTTGTTTTGTGTTTACCTTATGATTAAAGTAATTGCATGTCTGCCGGTTCCCATCACAGAATGAGCAAGTTTTAGCTTCTTGTACATCAAGGTAGAGTTAACCTGCCACAACCAAAATACCTGCATTTGGCGGGTTGTTAATGTAAAGCCTATAAATATATTGGTTTATTGGTATAACTTGTGCAATCTTCATACGTGACACAAATGAAAATAAAGCTTCTTTATTTTGGTCTCTTGTCAAGATCTAAACTATTGCACGGATGTTTAAGATAATTGAATGTTTTTATGAGATAATAAATGTTTTTGTAATTATTGTGCGTTTAAATTAAGAATTTTGACTTTTTGTTGATTTTTTGTTGGATTCAGTGATCGCAAAATGGTGAAAAACTAGGGGGTCTGTAGTAAAAGCTGTACATGAAATTGCATCACATAATAACATGTTTTTAGACCAAACTCACCTCAAGCCTACAATAAAGTGTTTTAAATAAATCTCCCTCTGGTTGGGTATTGTTAGATTTTTATCCATTCCAATTCCACTTTCGATTCCGCTTATTGATTTAGATTCTTACCGATTCCTAGTTTTGACTCCATTGTAAAAAAATAAAATAAAAAGTCATTTAGGTCCTGTTCACGAGGAAATATAGGTTAGTTTTTATCGATCTGATCACAAATGGACAAACATTTTACATGAAGATGTATTAGGTAATGTGAGTTAATGCATTTACTAACATGAACAAACAATGAACAATACATTTATAACAGTATTTGCTTATGTTAGTTAACTTTAGTTAGTGAAAATAAAATTGCTCATTATTAGTTCATGTTAAAGGGTCACGAAACACCAAAACACATGTTTTGAGCTGTTGACAGTGGTATATGTGTCCCACACTGCTAAAAACACTATTAGGACACCTATATTTCACTAAAAAGTGTAAATTGGTTGTTTTTGCGTTATTTCAAGCAAATTCGTACTTCCTGTTTGAAACGAATTTTTGAAGCTGCGTCACGGTCATGACATAATAGCGTGTATTCCAGCATGTAGACTGGACGTCTGTGCCAGAGTGTGTCTTATTACGTCTTACAGTGTGTTGCATTAATGCATGAGTAAGGCTTGGTTCAAACCAATCTGCGCGCTCTATTGTGCAACATCATTAATATTCATTACTGTCAGTGCGTTTACGCCACAGAGACGCCACGTTGTGTTGGCAAAACAAGCGTGAAGTGTTGCTTTTATAGTTTGCTGCCATTTAAGTTTCGTTTTCATTTTCTCTCTGTGAGAGCTCAGCTGGATCACGTGTGGATTAACAGTGTACGCGACGCTCGACAACAATAACTTACGTGTCTAAGGAGGAACATTGTTTACCTGAGAGCTGTTCTCATCTGCAAACGCTGAAATCCGGATTCGCTTGTAGTCTCCTCTAAATAAAGACGCGGCTCTAGTTGCTGGTGATTGTCCTGTCTCTACAGATTTGGTAAGTGAGCGACCAGTGCTCTTTGTTTATTCAGTTTGTTCGTATCGAATTAAGTTAACTATTGCACTGAGTGCAAACATAGCACTGCATTTTGTGACCGGAATAACACACGCGGCTTTCTGACGCTACCTGCCGTGTGTATCTAAGTTTCCGGGAAATGCTGAGTTTTTTTTTTCTCTCATTCGCCGTGCGGTATCAAACATTGCATGAAAAATACACGCTTAGAGCAGATCCTCGAATCAAATATCGCGTTTGTCGCGAGGGTATGAATGAATTCCCTGAATGAAAGAGCCAAACTGCAGTTAAAGTCCAACATTTAATAATTTGGCAAATAATTCGACTACAGATGTCCATGTAGGTTAAACACCATCACTTTCTCCTGTGTGTGTATTTTGACTGAAACTCGCGCGTGCCCAAATAGACACTCCCACACCATCCCACTTTAGTTCCTCCGACACTCCCCCTAAACAGAGCTGGACACGCCCACTTTTCTGACTTTTTCCAAAGTAGAGGTGTGAAAACACCCTGCTGAAACGAGGGGGTTTCATGGCCCTTTAACTTACGGTGCATTAACTAATGTTGACAAATATGAATTTGGATTTTAATAATTCATTAGTAAATGTTAAACTATTATTAAAAAACTTTAACAATATTTTGTAATTATTAGGTCGTACTACTAAATCCCATTGGCAGAATGTGTGTTATGTTTGCAGAGTATTAAATTTAAGACCTATGTCACAATATCAAAAACATGCATGCATATAGAGAGAAAATGCAAAATCACAAAATTAGAGGTGAAATAAATGTATTCAAATTGAACAGTACTAAAGTAAAATACATTAACTAATGAAGCCTAAAGTGTGACCAATGAGTAAGTATTCGATTCCAGAATCAGAACTGATTTTCGATTCCCAACCCAACTCTTGGAGAATATTCCATAGTCATATATTTATTAGACATGCTGAATCAATGAAAGCAGTTCAATCTTCCGTTTATTTAGCAACCGCTACTTTTTACATGTGTATTTAGACAGGTTTGCGCCGTCTGCCCTTGGGAGGAGATTCATTACAAAACACACCTTGCTTCCCTGAAAAGATGCATGAGAATTGCAGCTTTGCTCATTCATGTTTGCCATTTCAATTTTGAGGAAAACTGAGCTTTAACCAAGCGGCAACCTCCCGCTCTCTCTCAGGAAGCCAATACGGAAGTAACTAAAACTGCAATTCATCTGAAATTCCGCTAGTCGTGGCCGCTCCTGGCTCCAAAACAGAGCAAATTTCAATTGAGCCCACTGTTAGAATGGCCAACTTTACAGCAGAAAAAAAGGTGTTTACAGCCTGGTACAAAAAAAGATTTTGTTTAATACAGCTAATATTACCCTTCATGACAACTGTGAGGGGGGTGAATTTTTTTATAACTCATCCGTTTCCTTTATATTAAGTTATATTAAGTTTGCATAATTAAGGGCGTGGCCACTTGAGTGACAGCTAGGTCTCACTGGTCGCCGTCACGTCACCTCAGCTGAATCCTGCAGATTAGCCACTGAACTCGGCATATTTATCGTATTTCTGTGTTGTTTTATGTGGCTTTACACAGTCAACTGCCTTTTGGACTTGTTTCCTACAATTATCAGATGGCTTGGCATGCTGACTGCACTTAATTGTGCTCACAAACCATTCACATGGCCTCCGTTTCCCATGTGAGTAAAGTTATATACTTATATACCATCTCTATACATGTATTTGTTTTATTTAAGATCATTTATCGTTTATAATTATATTTAGAGCTGTAATGCACTCCAGAATCTGACGGATTGATTAGCTGTGGGCTCTAGAACAGTCATCTGAGGCGTTGTCATACGGTGTTATGCTGGATTTCATCAATAGTCTTACATTAACTAACACAGACTATATCTGAAGTGTTTGGAAGTAATTCGCGTTTTCCTCCTGTTGAAAAACGTCATAAGAACAATGTTTAGTGGCTCAATGTATTACAGCAGTGTTTTTAAAAGTCTAAACACTTTATTGATATAGTGTACAGCCAAGCACAAGTGGTCAGAATACAAACAAGTCACAGGTGATAAAGTATTAAGCATTTCTCCCAAAGTAAAGTGTGTCTGAATCAGGTCCAAGCAAACTGTCTGCAGGTGTCTGTAGCTCTGCTCACTCTCTGCCTCTTTGCCCTTGTTTGGTATCCTGCTGTGGGTGTGATGACGCGCAAACAAAATGGCGACGGTTGGCCACGCCTACTTGTGGCTTCTTTTGCGCTCTTTAGAAAACTATGGGTGACGTCACGGATACTACGTCCATATATTTTACAGTCTATGGCTTTAACGTGCAGATCCAATACAAGGAGAAAAGGTAACATTACACACTAAAGGAAAAGAATACAAAGCATCACATGACCTCTTCAATCCCACAAGGAAAGCTCTTTGTGGTTGCTCCTTTAAGCCTTTTTTCAGATCAGTCATCTTTTTAAGGCTTTCCTGCAGTTATGATGCTGTTATGAAGACAGCTCAGCTGACTAGGTTTTGGAAAAGAGCTAAAATGTCGCTCAAAGACTGACGGTTGCTTAAATATCTGAGCGGAAGCCCTGCTGACGAAACTCTCATTCAGTAAAAAAACAAGACAAAAGTCTCATGACGATTGTGTTACACAGATGATTACAGGAGTGACTCAGAGAGAAACTTAAAATGAAAAAACCCTGTTCTAGTCACCGCTCCCTCAACAAACACTGTGAATGAAAGCAAACACACTAACACACACACACACACACACACACAGTGACAGGGGCTCACTGTAATAGGTTCCCCTGCATCTGCAGAGCAGGCCGGATCTCCAGAAACATCCATCTAATCAGATCATTAAGAGTTTTTCCTCTCTATTCTCGTGTTCTCATTACTTTGGCTGAGTGATGGACAGAATCAGACGGACCTCATTTAGACAGCCTACTTTCTTACTGCACACACACACACACACAGCTGAGGAGTTTTACAAGTTTGGCAGTTGCTGCGTTATGAAATCCCTGTAATAAGGTGAAATGTGCTCGGTCAGAGCCGCATGTATGCGTGCATTCAGTTTGTCGCTTCTGCAACATTCTGCAAAACGCCTACTTGTTGACGAGGCTGCATCATTGACACCGCTTCAGCACAACGAGAGTCGATTCCACCAGGATCTCATCCAGGATAAAGACTATTTACCTTGTGGTTTAAAATGAATTGTTGAACTCTGAGGGATCGCTCACCCAAAAATAAAAATGACTCATTATTTACTCTAGTGGTGGCAAAACTTTAGGAGTTTATTCATTCTGTTGAACACAAGAGAAGACATTCTGCTGAAAACTAGGAAAAACAAATACTATGGAAGTCAATGGTATCTTCACTTGTGTTCAACAGAAAAAAGAAAGTCTTTGGGAAAAGTAAAGTGTGAGTAAATGACAGAATTTTCGATTTCTATCACTTTAGCAATAGGGTATATGCCGAGCTAGTGTGTTTCCCATACTAATAAACTTCCGGTTGACCTGTTATTGTGAATTTTCCATCTTTTACGGTTCCTTTTACAGCATGGATGTTGTCATGTAATTAAAATACATTCAGTTAAACAGACTTTGGCGTTCATTTAGTTGTTCAAGCGTAAAACGAGACAAAAAGCAGTTTACTCGCACGCGCCCATCAGAATTGGCAGGCTAGCGCAGAAGCTCCATTGAATATAGACCTTTTTCTTGGAACGCAAAATTACCCATGATGCTTTGTGTGTATGCGCAAGGAGAATGCTAAGAACTTCCGGTCAGCAGCTGATGCGTGTAAACAGTCACATTCGGACAGCTTTGAAACGATAGTTTTAATCTATTTTACCTGCTTTTATCCTCTTTGAATTAATACTGTTGTCCATCAGCACCATCTCCTGGACTGATCACTTAAAGAAATGCGATCTAATAGGATGGAAAACAGCTGCTGTGAGGCGTTTTCCCCTCGTTGTCAGACGGCATCTTCTGCAGTTTAAATGAAGCCTCGTCATCGCTAAAGTCAACAGTTTCTCTTTCTTTCAAATATATAATCAGCCCAAACACATGTAATTCACCAAAATGTTTGACACACACACGTAGCCTGTACTGTGCCACTGACACACTGATTTAATAACTGTTACAACGTGAAAATATAGGCTAGTGTCATTTCAAAATGACCAAAAACACAAACCGTGGTAAAAACAACACACGAAATGAAACACAAACGGCTCGCGATTAGAATGAACAGCAAATCAGCCAGCAGAGGATCAATAACAGACTTTTATTGCTCATTTTTGTAAATTGCATGACTTACATAAGTTTCATGCTAATAATACGGTTTGCTCTATAATGCAGCGAAGTATTGCGTGTGTGTGTGTGTGTGTATTGAAGAGTCGCTGAGCTAACAGCTGACAGGCCGGGAACACACACACACACACTGTATTTCTGACGGCAGACACGTGAACTAGGAGAATGTTTGTCTCGTATTACTGACAGGCTTAAACCACATCTGACAGATTAAAACGGCTTTAACAGACACATTTCTAAGTTGTGTGTCACAAAAACACTCTGTCATATATTAAAAACGCTATTGAAACCGGAGCACAAATTACCAGTTGTACACGCTGTAAACGGAAGTTTTTAGCATTCTACCGGAAGACGCTGGTCGCTATGGCGCCCTCCATGCAGCATCCATGAAAAAGGTCTATACTGGAATAAAATAAATGCTCATGTTATAAAAGACAGGGCGGGGTAAACGACTGTTATTTAATGCAGTGCTTCTTGTACAATCTGAGACCCACTTTATATCAGATATCACTCAGCCAGTGGAGATCGCTGATTTTTAAAGAGAACTGCCCTTAAATTCGCCGATTTTTGCATTACATACAGTTGAGCGGAAGCGCTTAACCCAGGTTACTGGCAAATTAAAAGTCCTATTAGCATGCTTCGGCATATACCCTATTACCAAACTCTGGTTAGAAACAGTGGTTTCAACATTAAATCAAACTTGGCTCTTGTGACTACTTGTGTTCAGGTTTCATTCATTCACACGTTCTATATAACTTTTTCAGGGGTGCTCAGTGAAACATGAGTTTTACTGAAAAACCTCATGTTACACAGCTTATGAGAAAACAGAAGGGCAGGGAATGGTGTGGATAGAAGCCACAATTTTAATAATAACACATCCTATGAAGTTCACTATGAAGAAGGAGAGTTGGGCTGCATCTGAAAGCCCAACCAGAGTTCAACGCTAAGGATTTTATCTACTGCTCCGATCGGGCAAGTGGTTCAGATTTTTACTTTCCCTGCCAAAATTTTCACTGGCCCCATCAAAAAAAAAAAAAAAAAGAGAAGTTAATAGCTATTTTTTATCAACATTTTTTTTAAGGGCACCTATGGTAAAAAATCTACTTTTCAAGCTGTTTGGAAAGATCTTTGTGTTGGTATAGTGTATAGACCGTCATACTGGGGTGATATGAACACACCCAGTCCTTTTTTTCCAATTTAACTACAAAAAAAAAGGGTCGGCCAATTGGAGCTGTTTTCAAATCGATCGCACCATTACGTAGGTGTGCGATCCCCCCGCCCACCGAATTGATTGACAGCTGTGGGCATTAACATGTTCCGGTAGTCACGTGTATATGTCAACAAGACCAGGCAGACATACGCAAAGCAACCGGGAATAAAAGCTCTGTTCTGTTCGCTAGGATCAGCAATCATCATCAAATGTGATTAAGAGTGAGTTTCACATGTTTAAAGTGTTTTAAAACAGAGCACGTGTGTAATTAATTACAGCGTTTTACTTCAGCTTTACTTCATCAGCACAGCCGCGTGTCAGAACAATTATAAAAGAAGACGCTTCAATCCCGGTTTGTGGAAGTTAAATCAGGTTTATTTTGTACATTAGCATTACAGATATCCACACTTGAGGTTAGCCTTAACTAGGCTAAGCGCGCTCTGTCTGTCTGCCTGCCTGCGTGTGTGTGTGCGTTACTTTGTAACGATACTGTGTGTGACTCATCAATGCAACTTCACAATACTGATTAGTAAAGGTTAGTTCTTACTGTAGTATCTCACAAACGCTATGTGAGACCTCCTTCCTTTAAGTCTGTCTGTTGTCTGACGCAGCTGAGGGAGGAGGCATGTAGAAACAGTGGGCGGGAAAGAAAAAGCTTAAAGGCGCAGTACGACAAAACCACCCCCTGCTGGAAATCAGTATAAAACAGCATCTTGTAAAAGGTATAATGAAAAATCTGATGGGTATTTTGATCTGAAACTTTATATACACATTCTAGAGACGCAAAAGACTTATATTAAATCTGAAAAAAGGGGTAACCTAGGTGCCCTTTAAATAATGTGTCAAAAATAAAGTCTGTGCATCAAGAATTTCAATATCACTGAAAAAAGTGTTGCATGCAGAACTGTTGCAAACAATTTATTTGTGTTGAATTTAAACAAACAAATTAAGTTTAATAATGTTCAACTTAATTTGTTTGTTTAAATTCAACACAAATAATTTGTTTACAACCACTTAATGTAAAAAATTGAGTAAATCCAAGGAATCATCTTTAAATAATTTTTTTCAGTGTACTTAAAAAAAATTGTAAATAAAAGTGTTATGCAAACCAAAAGAGCAGTATGGAAAATGTGGAGGTATTTTATTGCGGTTTGAAATTATTTAACAAAAGGTGGCTGACTTGTCAAACTGACTGCAAACTCACTCACTTAATTTGTATTTTGTCGTGTTGTTCCCATGTAAATGTCTACTGCCAAGACATTAGAAACAGACCTTTTCTTTTAGCCTTATAATTTGATGTTGCAGCCATGTTGCTCTTTCTACGATGTACTGGTTGTTACCAGGTTGCAAAAAAATAGCATGGTCAAATACATCAGATAAGAGGAACCGGAAAGCAATATGTTGTTTACGACATTACAGAGAAGGTAGCATTTAAAGACTTAAAAAGCACAAACTTAAAATGCACGCAATTGACAAATAGTCACAGACAAATTAAATGTTAGTGACAAGGCAGCACTGTCCCATTCGGGCCAGTAATGATCAGGGGCCTCATGTATCAACGCTGCGTACGCACAAAAACTTTGCGTACGCCAGGTTTCACTCTCAGAATCGCTCACGTTTGGATTTACTAACAATGAACTGAACGTGGGAATGTGCGCAGGTTCACGGCAGCTTTCTGGCAGGCGTACGCACATTTTTTGTGCGTGTCTGTTTTGTTTCCATTGGCGACTCCTAGAGGCAGTTGTGTTAAATTCCTCTCTACAAAGTGTCTGAGCCTTGCAATGGCAGCTGTATGAGACGGGTTCAGCAGGTATATAAGGTTTCCATACCATACATTTGACCAGCCAAACATTAAAGCACAATTTGCAGCAGTCGCCTGTTTTCCCAATGTAATCTGAGCAATCTACCACACGCACATTGCTATAAAGACACTATCTGAAGATAAATTTGCATGCGTGAATCAGAAACATTTCCATTCAATAAATGTGCAAATAAAATATGATGCTTATTGATATGAACTTATTGATGATTCCTACTTGTCTTTCTCGTGATAAATAGTTGGCAAAATCTGATATGTAGCGGGGGAAAAAACAAGAAAGAGTTCATCAGACGCTGGATTCGAGCCGAGTTCATGCTCGAACGTGTCTATACATGATCACATGCGTCTAACGAGTAGCGCCACTGAAACTGTTAAGCGTTCTGCAACATTTTACAGATATAAACCACACTATGTCTTTTTTTTTTAATGCACTCAGTGCGATGTTCAGACCCAACTGTGTTAACCGCATCAGCTAAACTCTCCCACTCTATTTTTTTCTTTTGTTGTTAATTCCGGAAAACAAACTTGCAAATAACACCGCTTTTCTCCGGTCTACCTCCGAAAGCAGCACCTCCGTTTCACATTCTGTTCAAAGTTTCTCTTTTTGCTTGCTTTTGCCATTGCTTTTTCGTTGGGTTTTGCCATTAGCATAGTCATTAGCATATTCATACGGGGGAGGAGGCAGGGAGGGGTTTTGTGCTCGTGCATGTTGCGCTCAGTTTCATATCATTCAGATGTACAAAAGAATATGCGTGAGACTCGGCGTACGCAGTGTTTCATACATCTGAAATTTTTTCTGCGTACATTTACAGCTTTGTGCGTACGCAATGTTTTAGTAAGATTTCCACGCAAGTCTTTGTACATGAGGCCCCAGGTCTGCTGTCCCAAGTGTCTCTCATGCTGGCCCTTGGCAACCGGGCAGTCTTTATTGTTGAGCCCTGCCAACTACTCGAGTATACTACATTTATATTTAAATTACTATACAGCACAATTGGAAAAGTACATTTTAGTAGGGCTGGGTGATATTAGAAAAAAACTTAAAATATTTCACATAATTCGATATCTATAATTATTGAATATTTTTTAACAACACATGTAGGAACATATTTTCCAACATTACTAAGGCAAATAGTTTAAATAGTCGAAAACAAAAACATTTAAACGAAATATCTGATCTCTTTATAATAAAATAAACAGAATTGTTAAAGAGACTCTTAAACTTTATTCGTTCATTTTCTTTTTCGGCTTAGTCCTTTTATTAATCTGGGGTTGCCACAGCGGAATGAACCCACTTATGCCGAGACTCCAGGATTTTCAAAGTAGTCATGTCACAAATATTTTAACGGATCCGCAGCTCAATTCAGATCCGAATTCTCCACATTCGGAGATGATTGGAACTCCACGCAGCTCCCGGACTGCTCTCCATTAGAAATGAATGACTTCCGGACTGTCGCTTGTCGTTTGTCGTGTGCAGTGGAAAGGCGGCTTAAGTGCTAATTATGGTGGCTTGAAAAGCCAACATACTGTTATCTCACTTAAACTTATTATTATTCTGCTTCTTCTTCTTCTTCTTCTTTCTTCTGAGACTAATTTTAAAGTCTATCTCCTCCTAACCCTTTCAAGCTTCATACCTCAAACTTTCGTCAAACCTTCAAACTGGTCTGACTCGGGTTGCTATATCTTTTCCGACTGATCCGACTTTCGGTTTTCCGAAAAACGACCCGGAAAATTCCCAAAATTCCCATTGACTTAACATTGGGTCAAACTTTGTCACCTCATAACTCTGCATCAGACTGTCCTACAGACTTCTAACTGGGCTCATTTAACTCAGTCTAGCCAGCAGCCAATAACTGATGACCTTTAAACTTACTAGCCACTCCCTAGCAACCACTTTTGGCACCCTAGCAACTGTCCCATAGACTTATATTGTAAAAGACTGCCATTGACTTAACATTGAGTCAACCTTTGTGAGCTCATAACTCTGCATCAGACTGTCCTACAGACTAGAGTCAGGCCTCATTCAACTCAGTCTAGTCAGTAGCCAATCACTGATGGCCTTTAGACTTACTAGCCACTCCCTAGCAACCACTTATGGCACCCTAGCAACTGTCCCGTAGACTTCCATTCAAAAGACTGTCATTGACTTAACATGGGATCAAACTTTGTGAGCTCATAACTCTGAATCAGACTGTCATACAGACTAATGGCTGAGCTCATTTAACTCAGACTACCAAACTGCCAATAAATGATTAGCTTTTAACTTTCTAGCCACACCCCTAACTACCACATACTGCACCCTAGCAACTGTCCTGTAGACTTCCATTACAAAAGACTCTCATTGACTTAACATGGGATCAAACTTTGTGAGCTCATAACTCTGCATCAGACTGTCATACAGACTAATGGCTGAGCTCATTTAACTCAGACTACCAAACTGCCAATAACTGATGAGCTTTTAACTTTCTAGCCACACCCCTAACTACCACATACTGCACCCTAGCAACTGTCCCGTAGACTTCCATTAAAATAGGCCAAGATGCATATCTTTGCAAAGCAGTGTCATAGAGACATGGGGGTTGGTTCTTTGACTAAGACAACCAACCACATTCAAGTTCACTCTGTAACCTCGCCCATAGCAACAAAACAGAATACCCTAGCAACCATTCATCAACAGCTATATCTCAGCATCAGAACATCGTAGAGACTTGGAGATTGGCTCGTTTGACTCATGCTAGCAAACGGAACTTCCTATATGCTACACATGCTAGCAGTGACTAGCTACATGCTAATATTGACTAGCCAAGTACTGTAACTTGCTAGAAATGCTTACTAAGTATAAATGTTTTATCAAGCATGTATGTAAGGCTTGCCTAGTAACCAACCAGGGTACCCTAGCAACTGCCTAGCAACCACCCAAATTACCCTAGCAACTGCCTAGCAACCACCTAGCAACGGCCTAGTAATGCCTTAGTAAGGGCCTAGCGACCACTCAGGACACCCTAGCAACCGCCTAGCAACGCCTTAGCAACCATTCAGAATACCTTAGCAACCACTTAGCAACACCTTAGCAACCACCTAGCAACCACTTGGGACACCTTAGCAACCGCCTAGCAACACCTTAGCAACCACCTAGCAACCACTCAGAACACCCTAGCAACTGCCTAGCAACGCCTTAGCAACCACCTAGCAACCACTCAGGGCACCCTAGCAACCACCTAGCAACGCCTTAGCAACCACTCAGAATACCCTAGCAACCATCTAGCAACAACTTAGGACACCTTAGCAACCACCTAGCAACACCTTAACAACCACCTAGCAACCACTCAGAACACCCTAGCAACCGCCTAGCAACACCTTAGCAACCACCTAGCACCCACTTAGGACACCCTAGCAACCGCCTAGCAACACCTTAGCAACCACCTAGCAACCACTTAGAACACCTTAGCAACCCCCTAGCAACACCTTAGCAACCACCTAGCAACCACTCAGAACACCCTAGCAACCGCCTAGCAACACCTTAGCAACCACCTAGCAACCACTCAGGACACCCTAGCAACCACCTAGCAACACCTTAGCAACCACCTAGCAACCACTCAGGACACCCTAGCAACCACCTAGCAACACCTTAGCAACCACTCAGAATACCCTAGCAACCATCTAGCAACCACTTAGGACACCTTAGCAACCACCTAGCAACACCTTAGCAACCACCTAGCAACCACTCAGAACACCCTAGCAACTGCCTAGCAACACCTTAGCAACCACCTAGCAACCACTTACGACACCCTAGCAACCGCCTAGCAACACCTTAGCAACCACTTAGGACACCTTAGCAACCACCTAGCAACCACTCAGAACACCCTAGCAACCGCCTAGCAACACCTTAGCAACCACCTAGCAACCACTCAGGACACCCTAGCAGCCACCTAGCAACACATTAGCAACTACCTAGCAACCACTCAGGACACCCTAGCAACCACCTAGCAACGCCTTAGCAACCACTCAGAATACCCTAGCAACCACCTAGCAACCACTTAGGACACCTTAGCAACCACCTAGCAACACCTTAGCAACCACTCAGAACACCCTAGCAACCGCCTAGCAACACCTTAGCAACCACCTAGCAACCACTCAGAATACCCTAGCGACCACCTTGCAACACCTTAGTAACCACTTAGCAACTAGTCAGAACACCTTAGCAACTGCCTAGCACCACCTTAGCAACCACCTAGCAACCATTCAAAACACCCTAGCAACCGTCTAGCAACACCTTAGCAACCACCTAGCAACTAGTCAGACCACCTTAGCAACTGCCTTGCACCACCTTAGCAACCACCTAGCAACCACTTAAAACACCCTAGCAACCGCCTAGTAAAATGCTAATTCATGCTAGAATCATGCTAACAACATGCTAATTCATGCTAGAATCATGCTAGTAACATGCTAATTTATGCTAGAATTATGCTAACAACATGCTAATTCATGCTAGAATCATGCTAGTAACATGCTAATTCATGCTAGAATTATCCTAGTAGCATGCTAATTCATGCTAGAATCATGCTAGTAGCATGCTAATTCATGCTAGAATCACGCTAACAACATGCTAATTCATGCTAGAATCTGGCTAGTAACATGCTAATTCATGCTAGAATCATGCTAACAACATGCTAATTCATGTAAGAATCATGCCACTAACATGCTAATTCATGCTAGTAATATGTTAACTCTAAAAATCATAAGCTAAAATCATAAGCATTATTCATAAGCTAAATTCATACTAAAATGCTATTTACACTTTAAAACCACTTCAAACTTTCAGATTCGGCTTTTCAAGCCACCATAAAGTTTGTCCTCAAACTTTAATATCTAGTTGTACTTTAAAATGACACTTTTCAAAATCATAAAATAGAATAATACCAATATAAATAGACAAAATAATGTTTATATAAATTTAATAAACCGCTCTCAATACAGTCAACAACTCACTTACAGTGGTGAACCAGATTAGCCACAATTTCCTCATTTTGAAAGTCTGACTTCAAATCCTTTGTAAATCAACCAATACACCAGCCAGATGATTAATAATGCAATGCAATGCATAGAATGATCCCTATGTAAAGACCAGACCAAATCAAACCTGCCTCTGTTTGTAAATGCTCTGAACTGCTGTATTAGAGCATCTCCACATCAGCATAAACACACTGCAGGATTCAACCAAGTTTCCATATTCAATTCCAGATGCCACTACCTGCATGCTGATTGGCTAAGAAATGCACCTTACCATAAAGTTCACTCCTTAAAGGTTTCATGCAAGCAGAAAAGCCTCAAATTAATCAACAAAGAAAGCCCAAGACACTGAAGACGTGAGTCAGAAACACAATGCAATCAAGACGACGCATGAATTATTGAGACATGTGCCGCTACAGTCGGTCGGCTACGCTGGTGTTGGGTTACCACGGCAACTCCATGACGGACCGCATGCCATTACTGATGATCACTTAAAGAGTACCTTGTCTGAGCAGTTGGGTTTAATGATGACTTACATGAGGTATGCTTTAATAGAAACACTTCTGAGGAGGCAAAACTGCTGCTGATGATGATAATGATGTGTGTGCAAGCATTTGTGTGGGTGGTTTGGTTTCAGAAACGAGGCCGAAAAAGAGAGAGACCTCGGTGACCAAAAGCAGAAGTTGCTTCTGTATAAGGTCTTAATGATTCTGTCCTATCCAGCAAAACACAGGCCACAATCTGGTGCACATGAATTTGCATTTGTCCCCCCTGCACCTCCAAGATGGGTCCCATCCCACCTGTGAGTCCACAACACCTGTAATGTCAAACACACAAACTCTCCCTGGAGACTAGAAGGGGACGAAAACAAAGGAGGAAAACTCTAGACAGATGGTTCTTGATGGCTGATTGTGTTGTGTATTAATGGTTGGAATAATAGTCTCAAATCTAAATGGGATATGCGTTTATGTTGAGCATTAAATAGATGCAGTGCTCAGCATATATAAGCACACAAAGCTCTCATTTAAATGAATAGGAAGCTTTACAATATTCTATTTGTGCATATACATTAGATTAGTCAATACTAAAGCAAAATCTGGAGATAATCTAACAAAATAACTTATGATGATGGTCCAAATTGACATTTTAGGGAAAAAATAAATAATAAATAAATAAAGAGCAAAATTCAAGATAAATAAATTTTTGTACAATTTTATTTGAAATGTTGTAGTTTGTATTTTCCCCCCATGAATTTAAATGCACACTCTTTTTATTTTCATCTTTAAAGATGTTTGCCGACTAAAATATTATTTTAATAGATATATATATTCGCTCAATAAATTCGTTTTGTTAATGCACCAAAATACATTACCTATATTCACTGATAAATTGATAAAAATATTAATAAAAAAATATTATTTTTTTTCAAAATGGGATGTACTTAGTTATGTTGAGCACTGTACATGTGGATATATAATTGATGTGGTAAGTACACGAGAACATGAAAGGAAAAAACACCTCAGATTTATTTAGAAATAATATTTTTAGCTATCATTTATAGATATAATACATTATTATAAATAGAACTAATAAATAATATATTTATTAGTTATTAAATATTATTAATCTTAATTATTAATATTTATTTAAATTAAATAATAAATGTGCAGTTTGGTGAAGATGCTAATATTTGTTTTTGTATGAAGCAAGGTAAATTTAGATATATTGTAATGTAAACAAATGAGCTTCATAACAGCACTGCAGAATAATGACATAAAATTCACATAAATTTTAATCGTCACTCTCTATAAATATTAATATATGCTTTCTAAATACAATGTGTATCAATTTCGGCAGCCTGATCTCACGAGAAAACGTAAGTATTTTACGTTTTGCCAGTTTAGTGGCTAATTCAGTTCAGTCGTACGAAATCGTACGATTTTAAAAAGGAGGCGTGGCACCTAACCCCACACCTAAACCCAACCGTCATTGGGGGATGAGCAAATCGTACTAAATTGTAAGAATTAGATCGTACGAATTCATACGAATTAGCCACTAAATTAAAAAGTTACGAATTGCTGTGAGATTGTGACAATTATTTTAATAAAATAAAAGTTAATAAAAAGTATCATGATCATATATATATATATATATATATATATTCTCCAATCAGGATTTTTGCAGCTGATACAGAGTACTGATTCCATGTCATGGTCATCGGCTTATACTGAGTATTGACTCTATTGCTGCAAGTGCAAGCTTTATAATGCATAAAGCACATTTTCCCCTCCAAGTATGATAAGATCTCGCCTTACTTAAGAAAAAAAATAAAGGATGTTGCATATAATCCCATAAACATGTGTATTATAACCATTTAGTAAGGAAATGTCATGGTCAGAAGGAGCTTTACAGAAATAAAATAGATAAAAGTGACCAAAAAAATGGTAAGAAAAATTATTGACAATTTAGAAACATTGCAAATGATGGAAGAAGAACTCAACATGTCTCACTGAAGAAAAGTTTGCAGTGCATATTTGATGCATAAGATGTTTTGAATATATATTGCTTTTTTAAATAAATATATTGCTTCTTTACTAAAAGGAAATAGGAAGGCAAGATAAACTACCGTTTATTGCAATAAGTATATTCCAAAAGTTCTATTGTTAAATATTCAAGTTAACATTCGGGTGACAAAAGCTCAAAAACTGAATATAAATGGTTGCAACATAGAGACCATCACATTAATTTCACATAACATAAATCAAAAATGCACAGCAAAAAGACTTGCAAACCGAAGCCTAAAGGTGGACACTTTTACAATTATACTAAAATCTCTTTTATTAACTAAAAAAAAAACAAAAAAAAAGATTTGAATTAGGGAAAAGATTGCAGAAAGCATGTTGTATGTTGTGAGCAACAGGTTATGAATGCAGTGAGGCATTAGAAATCACGTTTCAGATATGACAGTAGGCTTTACAGTAGGATTAAGTCATTTACAAAGTGATGTTTTTACACAATGTCCACCGAATCAACAGTTCTGGTGCATTATGGTGTTCAGACTTCAGAAGACCAATGCTTGCACGTTTAGGTCAATGTTGCTGAACAAAATAAAAAATAAAACAGGCTGTCAGGGATCTAATTCCCTCAGCTGACCGGAGCAGCAAACACACACACACACACACACACACACACACACACACACACACACACACACACACATATCACTGATCAAAACAGGGCCGGCCTACATCCATCTATCTATCCCAGCAGCCCAAACATACACACATCCTTTAATAACTCTAAACATCAGCATGCAGCCTTATTCTAATCTACACACACATTGTAAATTTCAATATTCATTTTAGACATGAACAGTTTCTGTAACAGCAGATTTCTCACCAGCTAAGAGATCCATGATAAATAAATAACATGATAAATTGAAACCAAGCAGAATTAAGCTCCATTCGTTATAATATAACAATAAACCCATAACATTATACACGTTAATGCGGTCAGATTTAATTAATAGTAGATTAAAGGCTTGTTTTGAATAGACTGAACACAGAACTGGACCAGAAATCGAATCAGAAACTCAATGATAATCACAAAAGCTGATGAACAAAAAAACAAACACTTAATAATGACATATTTACATACACCAGACTGTCGAATAACAGGTTTAGTCTTTTAAAGTAAATATATATGAATTAATTTACTCTGTTTGATATAAACGTAATCGACATGATGACAAGAATCTATCGACTTTAACGTTAACGTTACCTGTGAAACACACACACAAAAACCTGTACACCGAAATACAATAATAAAAGCATCACTTATGTGGCATTACCTGAAACGGGTTGCTAAAGTCGGGGTCCGCGAAGGGATTGCTGTCAAAATCTGACATTTTGCCGGTTTATTTTGTCTGCTTTGTTAGGCTATGTTGTCGGTTTTCGGCAAGAAACGCACCAGCAGCTCGAGACTGATCCGCAACCGCAAAATGGCAGAACCGGAAATGACGTCATGCGTCAACTGCACGTCTTGAAATGATGAAGTGTTCTGCATTGTTATTTATGACCTTTTAAATGACCATTTTATTGCACTATTGATCGATTCAATTTATTTTAAATAAATTCAATTATATTAAATAGTTAAAGTTACCTAATTATAATATTTATATTTGACGATTAAAAATATATCTAAATATACCTCATCATATGGGCCTACCTTTACTATTTATTTATTCCCGTTATATCCTTATTTTTTCAATTCTTTGTTTTGACAAAAGTGCAGAACAGGAGACGTCAAATATGTGAACATTGCAGCCACCTGGAGTCCATAAAGGATCATTACAACTAAGCAGAATATTTATCCATTTATATTTTTAAAAATCCTGATAATAAACAATGCTTCGCTTTTGGGGCTGATTTTCAATTTTTAAAACAGCTTTTCATTCATGCATTTGAATACATTAATATTTAGATATCTTTTTTTTGGTCTTTGTTTCATTAAAAAAACATCAAAATATCCACTACAAGTAATGGCCTATTATAGAGGACGAAATCTGCAAAAACAGTAAATAATAAATAAATATATAAACAAATAAACATATAAATGAATAAACAAATCTACAAAATCCTGCATAAATAAAACAATAAATGCACAAATAAATACGCAAATAAATTAAGACTACAAATCCACAAATTCCTGCTTAGAAATTCTTGCAAGAGTTTGTGAATTTATTAATTAATTAATTTATTTATTTGCATATTTATTTATTGTTTTATTGATTCAGGAATTTGTGGATTTATTAATTTATTTATTTGCATATTCATTTATTGATTTATTGATGCAGGAATTTGTGGATTTATTAATTTATTTATTTGCATATTTATTTATTATTTTATTGGCGCAGCAATTTGTGGATTTATTAATTTATTCATTTTGATACTTATTTATTGATTTATTGATGCAGGAATTTGTGGGTTTATTAACAATTTTTTGCATATTTATTTATTGGTTTATCGAGGCAGCAATTTGTGGATTTATTAATTTATTTATTTGCATATTTATTTATTTATTTATTTATGCAGAAATATTGGGATTTATTTATTTATTTATTTGCATATTTATTTATTATTTTATTGTTTTGGCAGGTTTCGTCCTCCATAGCTTAAGACTACAAAATAAGATATTCTCCAGATCTTTGCTGTTATATAAATTTGGAATAAAAAATATTAAGGTATTATAATAACATATTATCATTGCATTGTTTTTTGTTTTGTTTTTTTTGTTACCTAGCCTCTCTACTTAAAAAATTCACCTTATTCAATACATTCTTTATAATTTCTTCATATTTAAATTGAAAATGTAAACTGTATATAAGAGCATAAACAAACTAATCATGTGTAAATTAAATAAGAAACATATAAATCATTAGCTTTTAATATTTGTTTATTTGTTTGTCTGTTTGTTTGTTGGTGCTAACCATAGACTGTAAAATATAACCTAATAAATGCATAGACAGAAATATGACTATATCTCTACTAAAAATTACATAAAAATTTACATCATCCACTAAACAAACATGAGTTTATGTACATAAAAAATATTATCACATTAAGGTTATTACATGATTAAATGTTCATAACGCATAGCAATTTACCCCAAAATGAAAGTTTTGTCATCATTTACCCACCCTTGTAAAAATGTTTTTTTATTTTTTTTTATTTTGTTCAATTTAAAACAGAACAAAATATTTTTAAAGGATGTTGAACTATGAAAGTCAATGGTTTTCCAATACTCCTCAAAATATTTTCTTTGTGTTCAACAGAAAAATAAAAACTCAACCCATTTTAGACCAAGTCAAGGGTGTGTAAATGACATGGGTAAATGATGACAGAATTTTGATTTTGTATGAACTACCCCTTTAAATTCAACTCAAAGTGGACTTATTCACCCTTTTTGTTCATGAATAAAAAATGATAATAAACAAATGATAATATAATATAATATAATATAATATAATATAATATAATATAATATAATATAATATAATATAATATAATATAATATACTGTAATATAATATAATATAATATAATATAATATAATATAATATAATATAATATAATATAATATAATATAATATAATATAATATAATATACTGTAATATAATATAATATAATATAATATAATATAATATAATATAATATAATATAATATAATATAATAAAATGTAATATAATATAATATAATATAATATAATATAATATAATATTATATAATATAATATAATATAATATAATATAATATAATATAATATAATATAATATAATATAATAAAATGTAATATAATATAATATAATATAATATAATATAATATAATAAAATAAAATATAATATAATATAATATAATATAATATAATATAATATAATATAATATAATATAATATAATATAATATAATATAATATAATATAATATAATATAATACAATATAATATAATATAATATAATATAATAAAATGTAATGTAATGTAATATAATATGATATAATATAATATGATATGATATAATATAATATAATATAATATAATATAATATAATATAATATAATATAATATAATATAATATAATATAATATAATATAATATAATATAATATAATATAATATAATATAATATAACATAACATAATATAACATAATATAATATAATATAATATAATATAATATAATATAATATAATAAAATTTAATGTAATGTAATATAATATAATTTAATATAATATAATATAATATAATATAATATAATATAATATAATATAATATAATATAATAAAATGTAATGTAATATAATATAATATAATATAATATAATATAATATAATATAATATAATATAATATAATGTAATATAATATAATATAATATAATAAAATGTAATGTAATGTAATGTAATATAATATAATATAATATAATATAATATAATATAATATAATATAATATAATGTAATGTAATGTAATGTAATGTAATGTAATATAATATAATATAATATAATATAATATAATGAAATGTAATGTAATGTAATGCAATATAATATAATATAATATAATATAATATAATATAATATAATAAAATGTAATGTAATGTAATGTAATGTAATATAATATAATATAAAATAATATAATATAATATAATATAATATAATATAATATAATATAATAAAATGTAATGTAATGTAATGTAATGTAATATAATATAATATAATATAATATAATATAATATAATATAATATAATATAATATAATATAATATAATATAATATAATAAAATGTAATATAATATAATATAATATAATATAATATAATATAATATAATATAATATAATATAATATAATATAATATAATATAATATAAGATAAGATAATATAATAAAATGTAATGTAATGTAATATAATATAATATAATATAATATAATATAATATAATATAATATAATATAATATAATATAATATAATATAATATAATATAATATAATATAATATAATATAATAAAGTTTTGTATTTTTGGATTTCATAGAATTAAATATGAGATAACTTTTCCTATTATTTTAAAGCTTGACCTCAGAATGAAATGTTTATGAAAGTGATTTCTACAAGTCTAAAAAAATAGAAAAGCAATTAAAACGGTTAATATATGGTCCTCCTTTAACATTTTTGCATAAAATGTTTGTATACGTGTATATTCTGTACTAAAACTGAATTCAATAACTTTTGTAAATAACTAAATATGAAAAAATCTATATTTGTATAACATATTTGTGTGTGAATTGATAATTATGTAGGACCATATACATTCTTATTAAGGAATATGAAGGCATGTTGTAAAGTTAAAACAGAGGTGCCAAAGTAGGGCCCACAGGCCAAAGTTGGCCCATAACCTCTGGTTTGGCCCGCCATCCCATCTGAAAATAAAGGGAGAATGATGGGGAGTTGGTCGGGAGCGAATGCCCCTAAAAGAGATTGTCATTTCGAATTTAACGTAACCATTTGTTTCTTTGTTTAATTGAAGAGCTACAAAAAAAGCCAACTAAAATTAAATGTCTCATTTGTTGTAAATGAATCCGACTTTTATAATTTAAATGCTGTCACTTGATAGAGGACAATGCACAAGACATCAGCAAGCCAATAAAGCAGCTCGACTAGTGTATATTCAGCATTGAACTCCATTGTGTTATAAATTGTTTATGTTTTATTATAATAGTTTATTATAAAATGATTCTATATAATTAATGAATATGTTTTAAAGCAACATATTTAAGTTATTTTTAAATATTAGTAAATACATTTGGAAATTAGCCATGGCAAATTTAATGCAATACGATTTATTTATTTAGCTTTTTTTTATTTATTCAATTTTTTATTAAAGAATGCAAATATATAACCACAATCAGGAGATCGATATATGAGACATACAAAGGAGAAAAAATAAAAACTACATCAGCTGCAGAAAGAAAAAAGATTAACAATACAAAGGAAGGGGTAAGTAAATTACATTTGTATGAAAGTATATGAAAATAAATAAATTAAGAGCATTAGGAAAGCGTTCTAACTCAAATCAGAGTCAGTAGACAACAGTTCTTCATAAAGAACTCGGAATCTGACACATCTTTTGTTTTTACACATACGGAAAGATTTGAGCAGTGAGTCAACTTCAATCAGAAAATGTCGAAAAGTGGGGACTGAAGCCATGCATTTTTGCTTATGTATAAAAAAATTCCAAACAAGTAAAGACATTGAAGACAAATTCTTTAGATGTGTGTGAAGATTCTGAGTAATAACAAATACTTTCTTTTAAACTAAAAGATTGTGCAAAGGTAGGAGGAGTGTTTAAATAATGATAGAGGTCAAACCAAAACTTCTGAACAAATTCACACATACAAAATAAATGTATTAAAGTTTCCTCATCCTTACCACAAAATGTACAACTACTCAGAATATCAACATATTTGGAAACGAATAAGTCAGCCGGATATATTTTATGCAATATTTTAAAGTGGATTTCTTTAGTTTTATTAGAAAGGAAGTACTTATGAGGCAAAACCCAAGCTTTTCTCCAATCTATATTATTAATTAATGCAGCCCAATGAAATTTGCCTCGAGGAACAATACCTTTTCTTTGCTGAAGAATTAAATGAACATGCTTATTATTGCATTTCTTATCATGAATGTCAATGCCTTCCAGCACTTAATGTAATACGATTTTTTTAATGCATTAGTAATTTACAAATACAGCAAAAACAGGCAACAAATAAAAATTCCAAAGATAATTAAAATAAAAAAAAAAAAAAAAAAAAAAAAAAACAAAAGGAAGACATTCACTAGACGCCAAAAACAGATTCATAATAGCTTACAATAGACAGAGCTTTTACATTTTTTTACAGCTTTGAGAGACTTCATTAACAGAATAATTTCGTTGACAAATATCTTGTATAAAGGAGAAGATTTTGAAAGTCGACATTTGTGGATGAAGAATTTACCATTTAAAATGATAAAATTAACAAAATTGTAAAAAATAACAAATAATTTCTTTTGTATTCAATGCTATCAACATATTATTTTTAGCAGAATAATCAGAAAAACAGTCTTTCCAAAATAATTGCACACTCTTAACTTCGGCCCACTGACGTCATAGCGTGGAACTCTTCACAGCGCGCGTTTACTCCGTACGGACCCTTTTCTTTTGGCTCCGTTTACGGAAGTGGGTCGTCATTATTTACTAAACGGGACCAGTACGATATCGATCATCTGTAGATTAGATTATTTTGTGTTAGTTTGTGTCGGACAGCAGAATGCGCTCGGCCTGGCTGCTGTCGGCCGGCTGTGTGCTGTGGGTCTGCTCTCTGACAGCCGCTATTGAGCCCATCAGCACCAGTATAGCGGTCGGGATGGCAGCGGCTCTGACGGGCTTTCTGGCCGGATATCAGAACATGTTTTATTACTTCAATGAGTGCTGCAGACCCGAGTGGATCTCTTACAACAAAACAGGTGCGTCAGGCCTTTGTTTTTTTAATTTGGACGGTAATATTAAAATTGCTAATACATTTAATCATTTAGAAAACGCTTTTTTTTTGAGGAATTGAGTCTTCATGTTTATTACAATTTATTCTTATTTTAATACATATAACAGTAATAAAACGGTTTTGTTAAAATGCATCAAATATTATAGGCTGTTCTCATTGAGAAATTGATAAAAAGTGTATTATTGTAAAGATATGTCTATTCAATTATTCTAATAACTTTATAATTTAATTTAACATGTAGATTTCTAAGTCTTTTATCTTTAGTTCTATATCACTTTTACAATGTAGATTGTGTCAAAGCAGCTGAACATAGAAGTTCTAGTAAATTAAAACAGTTTCAGTTCAGTTTTTAGAGTTTAAAGTCAGTTTAGTTCAGTTCAGTGTGGTTTAATAATCAGTACTGAGAGTCCAAACACTGAACAGCAAATCCATCGATGCACAGCTCTACAGCTGAGGAAAAAACTTCACCAATTGACAAAAGTGAAGGATAAAAAAACCTTGAGAAAAACCAGACTCAGTTGAGCACGACCATTTCTCCTCAAGCCAAACTTCTTGTGCAGAGCTGCAGTCTGGGCAGTAGAGTAGGTCACTGGCGAGTGTTCAGGCTGGCCCATGGCATCAATGCGGAGACTCGTCTGTCACTGGGGTCGTTCAGAAATCAGTCTTACGCTCTCCACTCGTCCTCGACCACCACAGCATCTGCTCAGAATTAGAATGTCTTTTAGGAAGTGTTCTCGGCTCCGGTTGCCCTAATTAATGCAGACTAGCAATCCTTTAGAGTATTTATATTTCAAAATCTTTAGCTTTTTGTGTATGCTAATGCAACAAGATGAATAATGTGCACATTCCATTTTAAAAGCACACACAAAAAAAACTATTTTTCATAGGTTTATGTGAACATACAGACTCAGTAATGATTCTAAATTTTACATAAATTAGCATATTTTATTGCACATATTTTCACAGTAACATTTTTCATATTATTTATATTTTTAATGTTTCTCTAAGATTTTCCTATTTTTAAATATAATCTTATTTTAATGGATATAACTATACTAATTTTTTTTTTAAATGCATCAAATATTATTGGCTGTACTCACTGAGAAATTGATCAAAAATGTATTATTGCTATGCTAAATTATGTGTTTTATATTGTGATGATGATATATGCAATACCCAATTTCTAAGTCACACACACACACACACAAACACACACACACAGTTCAGACAGGTCTATGTAAACGTGCAAACTTTGAAATTATTTTAAACATTACATCTATCAGTATAATTTATTACACATATTTTTACAACAAGTGTTTTTTATTATTGATATATTTTCACTGTTTATCTTGATTTTTTAAAATGTTTATTTAAATTTATTTTTATGTATATACTTGTTTATTAAATGGTTTTGTCTAAATGCATCAATATTATTGGCTAAACTCACTGAGAAATTGATCAAAAAAATGATTATTGCAAAAATATGTGTATTATTTTATGCTGATATGCAATACCTAATTTCTAAGTCTGCATGTTCACATCTACAGTTTAAAAGCACACACACACACACACACACACACACACACACACACACACACACACACACACACACACACACACACACACACAAATACATAGACAGGTCTATGTAAACGTGCAGACTTAGAAATTATTCTAAATATTACATATAGTCACATAATTTAATACATATATTTTTGCGATAACATTTTTACTATCATTATTTGTATATTTTTTTTGCGTTTCTTTTTCATGGTTATTAAAATGTATTCTTATTTAAGAAATATCGTTGTAAAAATATGTGTGTTAAATTTTGTGGATATATTTAATACTTGTTTTCTAAGTCTGCACGTTCACATATACATTTTAAAAACACACACAAAATACATTTTCTATAGACAGCATGGTCCCGTTTGACCCGTGTTTGTTGTATTTTCGTTTTATAATGATCCGTGCAGTTATAAATGTTTTGAATTTATTCATTTTTTTAAACAATAGAGCAAATTGTTATGCATGTATTTCAATAGTCATTTATTAAGCACACATAAATAATTATTATTGTTTTAAATGTATTATCTTTCTGTTGCTAAAGATGACAAAACTCTTATTTTTGATGGATATAACTGTTTATTAAAACATATATTATTGTCTATATTCACTGAGAAATGCATACAAGTTCTGTATCATTGTAAAAATATGCATTCATTCATGCTAATGTGTGTAATACCCATTTTCTAAGTCTGCATGTTCACATGCATTATAAAAACGCACACAAAATACATTTTCCCTATACAGCATGGCCCTGTTTGACCCATGTGACCAACTTTTCGCGCATGCGCGTTGCGCTTATTCCAAGCAGGAAGTGGCGGCTGTGAGTTGGAGCTTAGTTGAAGCCCGCGTTGTTTTTGTTTTTTTTCCCACCCTGTTTCCGACTAAAATATCGATGATTTATGCAGTAAAATGAACGCTCGGCCTCCTCGCGCATGGACGACGCTATTTCTCTGTATTTTGATCTCCGGGCTGGTCGTGGAGGCCATCGAGCCCGTGTCCACCTCACTGCTGGTGGTGGGAACAGGAACAGCGATGCTCGGCAGGAAAATCTACCGCTATATTTATGAAAACTGCCACGAAAACTGGGTCAACTTTAACGCCACAGGTATACAGCAGGGGAAAATAAGTATTGTTGTTTGACTTAGGTGTGTTTGTGGGCATTATATCCCGCAGAATTCCCATCTAAAATGCCATATTTTGTATTTCCTTAATTGGGTTTCTATTCACTGCTGTTATTAATGGTTTTGGGCATCTAACAATTGAAATTGTTAAGGTATATATATATTAATTTTTAGTTAATGCAGCCAGATGTTGTTTACTTTCAAAATTGTTGTTTGGTATGCTTTCGTTTTATAATGATCTGCTCAACTATAAATGTTTTTAATTTATTCTTAAGCAGTAGAGTGGTCGTTTATTACACGAAACCAAGTAATTGTTATTGTTTTAAAATGGTTATATTTTATTTATAAAGTCGCTTTGTGTGATTTATCTGCTTCATGAGCACTTATGCTTCTATTTATTTGTTAAAATAATTGTATTATTCTTTATTATTATTGCTTTTAAAGAACGATGATACAGCAAAATGTTATTGTATATATGTTATTGTATATATGTTTTATATCTCGCATATATGATTCTAATAATTACTTTATAATTTATATATATATATATATATATATATATATAAATATATATATATATATATATATATATATATATATAAAATGTATATATATATATATATATATATATATATATAAATAAATATATATATATTTATATATATATATAAAATATATATATATATATATATATATATATATATATATATATTTATATATATATATATATATATATATATATATATATTTATTTTTATATATACATATATATATATATATATAGATATATATATATATATATATATATAGATATATATATATATATATATATATATATATATATATATATATAGATATATATATATATATATATATATATATATATATATATATATATAGATTACATTAATTGATTTCCTCAACATTCTACACACAATCCTTTATGTTGATTGACAATGTGTTTTTGAAAATGTAAGTTTTTTTTTTTAATTGTTGCAAATTTATAAAAAAATAAAAAATCCTGAAAAATCACATGTACATCAGTATTCACAGCCTTTGCTCAATACTGTGTTGATGCACCTTTGGCAGCGATTACAGCCTCAAGTCTTTTTGAATATGTTGCCACAAGCTTGGCACACCTGTCTTTGGGAATTTCTGCCCATTCCTCTTTGCCAGTACCTCTCAAGCTCTATCAGGTTGGATGGGAAGTGACGGTGTACAGCCATTTTCAGATCTCTTCAGAGATGTTCAATAGGATTTAGGTCTGGGCTCTGGCTGGGCCCCTCAAGGACATTCACAGAGTTGATGTGAAGCCACTGCACTGATATTTTGGCCGTGTGCTTTGGATCATTGTCCAGCTGTAAGATGGACCATCACCACAGTCAGGTTTTGATTCAGGATGTCTTACACTGCTGCATTCATCTTTCCCTCTATCCTGACTAGTCCTCCAGTTCCTGCTGCTGAAAAAAACATCCCCACAGCATGATGCTGCCACCACCATGCTTCACTGTAGGGGTGGTATTAGCCATCTGAAAGACTCTCAGATCATAAGAAACAAAATTCTCTGGTCTGATGAGACTAAAATTGAACTCTTTGGAGTGAATGCCAGGCGATACGTTTGGAGAAAACCAGGCAGCGCTCATCACCAGGCTAATACCATCCCTACTGTAAAACATGATGGTGGCAGCCATGTTTCTTTAGTTATAAAGCATGTGTTTAATTTAAGTATGTGCTCCTTCCCGCAGGCCTGAAGTATGACCTGGACACAAAGCTTTATGGGCAGCACGTCGCAGGTCAAGTCATCCTGAAAGCCGTCACGGGCTTCATGAACAACAAAAAACCAAAGAAACCGCTGGTTCTGTCCCTGCACGGCTGGACCGGCACCGGGAAGAACTTTGTGAGCCAACTATTGGCTGAAAACATTTACGTGAAAGGCATGGAGAGCAGCTTCGTCCATCTGTTTACAGCAACAGCACACTTTCCTCATGAGATCCACATAGACACCTACAAGGTAAGCTGACTTCATATAAAAGACTATTGACCTTATTCTGAGATGCGGAAGTGCACTTGTTTTTGCGCTTGTTTAAGAACTTTTTATTCAGCTGCCTATGGGAGAAATGACTAGGAATAATAAACGGCAGAAAATGGTCAAACTGCTTCCTTTACAAACAAGCGTGTTCATAACTTTACAGACAAAGCAGAATAATATAATAAGAAAATTTCAGTTTGCAACATCAAGCAGCGAAACAAGCAGTTTTTAAAGGGCCATGAAACCCCCTCGTTTCAGCAGGGTGTTTTCACACCTCTACTTTGGAAAAAGTCAGAAAAGTGGGCGTGTCCAGCTCTGTTTAGGGGGGAGGGTCGGAGGAACTAAAGTGGGATGGTGTGGGAGTGTCTATTTGGGCACGCGCGAGTTTCAGTCAAAATACACACACGAGAAAGTGTATTTTTTACAGTCATTGTGTTTAACCTACATGGACATCTGTAGTCGAATTATTTGCCAGATTATTAAATGGTGGACTTTAACTGCAGTTTGGCTCTTTCATTCAGGGAATTCATTCAAGCCTCTCGCGACAAACGCGATATTTGATTCGAGGATCTGCTCTAAGCGTGTATTTTTCATGCAATGTTTGATACCGCACGGCGAATGAGAGAAAAAAAAGCTCCGCAATTCCCGGAAACTTAGATGCACACGACAGGTAGCGTCAGAAAGCCGCGTGTGTTATTCCGGTCACAAAATGCGGTGCTAACATTTCTGCACTCAGTGCAATAGTTAACTTAATTCGATACGAACAAACTGAATAAACAAAGAGCACTGGTCGCTCACTTACCAAATCTGTAGAGACAGGACAATCACCAGCAACTAGAGCCGCGTCTTTATGAAGAGAATACTACAAGCGAATCCAGATTTCAGCGTTTGCAGATGAGAACAGCTCTCAGGTAAACAATAATCCTCGTTAGACACGTAAGTTATTGTTGTTGAGCGTCGCGTACACTGTTAATCCACACGTGATCCAGGTGAGCTCTCACGGAGAGAAAAGGAAAACGAAACTTAACTGCAGCAAACTATAAAAGCAACACTCCACGCTTGTTTTGCCAACACAACGTGGCGTCTCTGGTGTAAACAGTGACACTAATGAATATTAATGAAGTTGCACAATAGAGCGCGCTGATTGGTTTGAACCAAGCCTTACTCATTCATTAATGCATCACACTGTAAGACGTAATAAGACTCACTCTGGCACAGACGTCCAGTCTGCACGCTGGAATACACGCTATTATGTCATGACCGTGACGCAGCTTCAAAAATTTGTTTCAAACAGGAAGTACGAATTTGCTTGAAATAACGCAAAAACAACCAATTTACACTTTTTAGTGAAATATAGGTGTCCTAATAGTGTTTTTAGCAGTGTGGGACACATATACGACTGTCAACAGCTCAAAAAATGTGTTTTGGTGTTTCGTGACCCTTTAACATCTAAAATGAATGGAAGTGAATGGGACTGGAAATGTCAAGCCAAAAAGATTCAATCGGCTGTGCCTGCTCATACAAAGAATAAGGTCAATAGAATACACAAGACATGTCACTCGTATAGTTGTGAATGAGTACAATGGTGCATTAAGCCCCGCCTTCTTGTACAGGAGCCAATCATCAATTGCTATAAACTGATGATTCATCAGAGAAGGGGCTTGGACTACACTTGTGTTTATACGACAGCACAGTGGAGATTTCTTTAGTCATATCGTTTAAGTCGTTTGATATGCGGCGACATCCATTCAAATATTTGCAAAACAGATCCGCCACTTTTGACAATCATAAACAATCATAAAGCCCCCGTGCTGCAGGAATGAGAAGGTCTGCTGAAGGTGCAGCTGTCGTGCTGTGAGGGGTTTGCGTCTTAAAAAACTACGGCAGTTTGCGTTCACTGAACAGTAAGAATTATTTATAAATCCACATGAAACGGTCCCTTAAAAGTCACGTCTCGCTTTCAGTTTCGGGCTTAGGCACGTTTTGCACTCACACACAAGCGTACCGCTCCAAATCCCAAGTGAATTGTGCCTGAGCCTGATTCAGCACGCACACACAATTCTCAAAAGATCCGGAACACGGGCCTGGGCACGGTTCGGAAAGCATAGTGTGAGTGCTCTTATTGGCTGGAGTAGACGTCTCCCCTCAGCGCGTTCTAGGCGTTAACACGCTCTTTCCGGCAATCTTCTTTCTGCGTTCACACAGCGCAGCAATCCGGCAAATTACTGGGAATGTTGCAACTTCTCTTTCCGGAAAATAGTTTGAACGAATTTACTGGTATTTTCAAAAAGGGGCGGTTTACACATACAGACCTTTCCGGTAATTTTTTCATAAAGGTCTGTATATGTAAAAGGGGCTTTTCACTAGATACTGCGTCACAATACAAAAAAAACTGTTGCAGATTCGGGTTTATGTGGACTTTAAAATGATTTTTTTATGTGCAAATAGATGGAATTTGTGTTATGCATTTTGCTGTGTGTTTATTACATGCTCATATATTAAAATGAGCAATGTCTCCTGCGGGGTTTAGACGCAGTTACAGGATTGGATACGAGGAAACGTTTCCATCTGCCCTCGTTCCATGTTCATTTTCGATGAAATGGATAAAATGCATCCTGGGTTGATCGACAGTATAAAGCCGTACCTGGATTTTTACGATAACCTGAATGGAGTGTCTTACAGAGAGGCCATCTTCATCTTCCTCAGGTCAGTGTCTACTAACAGAACACTTACGAATATATTTTTCTTTTCTTTTTTAGAAATTACTTTATAATGCTGAATTGATAATGAACTAAGAAAAGTTATATTACATTGTGATAATATTATACAGTATTACTCTTTTACCATTTTTCCCCAAATAAATGCAACCCTGATAGGAAAAAGTCATTTTAAATAAATCTAAAGTTTAGAACAGTTACTATACATTTTTATTTGCTCTTAAACTGCATTAAAGGGCCTTATATATATATATATATATATATATATATATATATATATATATATATATATATATATATATATGTATATATGTATATATATATATATATGTATATATATATATATATGTATATATATATATATATATATATATATATATATATATATATATATGTGTATATATATATATATATATATATATATATATATATATATATATATATATATATAAATATATATATATATATATATATATATATATATATATATATATATATATATATATATATATATATATATATTAGGGC
>NC_141041.1:4400000-4452500 GCF_052040795.2 Danio rerio
GATTTTTTATTTCTTAAAGGCACTGATTATTAATTGATCTTGTTTTGAACGTAATGTAACATTTGAGACGTTTATGAAGACTTCTAAGATGCTCCAAGAAAAAAATGTGAAATACTTGAACTACAAGTTGATTTTTGATAAACGTTACGAGCTAAACTAATTGTATTTGTCTGGAGAATTTTATTATTGCACACTTTCAGAAATGACGTGATTAGTGGACAGGTTTTTAAAATTGGTATACAGAAATTGCCGGGATTTGAATATCATATACACATTCTGCAACAACAAAAAAGAGCTTTGGGTTATGACTGAAAGGACAAGATCTAAGATACAAGCTGAAAAGAGTTTCCTTCGCAGGGTGGCACGGTGCACTCTTATGGATAGGTTGAGAAGCTCTGACACCCGGGAGTAGCTCGGAGTAGAGCCGCTGCTCCTCCACATCGAGAGAAGTCAGCTGAGGTGGCTCGGGTTTCTGTTTCGGATGCCTCCTGGACGCCTACCTAGGGAGGTGTTCCAGGCTTGTTCCACAGGGAGGAGGCCTTGGGCGAAGACCCAGGAGGACACGCTGGAGGGACTACATCTCTCGGCTGGCCAGGGAATGCCTCAGGATCCCCCCCGAAGGAGCCGGAGGAAGTGTCTGGGGTTCTATCCTGAGACTGCTGCCCCTGCGACCCGGCTTTTAGATTTTCATTTTCAACAAGGTTTAATGGTAACCAACGATGCCAGCTGATGATATTTATTTTAAATGTCACCTAAACAGCGGCCACTGGAACAAACCTCTAAATAATGACTTTACTTAATCTGATTATGACTTGTCGATGATCTCAGATGCAGCACTTCAAGAAGACAATCTGTAAATATAGCTGTTATGCAGTGGTGGAAAGCAGGCCCGGATTGGCTAATCAGGAGGACCGGGAGAATTCCCGGTGGGCCGGTCCATTTTTTGGCCGCGAGGGCCGGTGTCTCTAGCTCCAGAATCTGTTGCTCTCAGCAGTCACACTTTTTAAAAATAATTTATTTATTTACTTGACCACAGCCTTCTTATTCATTATTTTACCGCAGCTCTGCTCTTTTTATCTATTTTCTTGTAGCCTCGTGAGCAAGATGCAGCCTGCAGGTTAATGATGATATAACTAGATAGGTCACCGTTATGACACCGCCGACCCGGGTACTCAAGAGTAGTGAGTATTACGCTGTGAACGGCTGCTGCAGTTTGTGCATGTGTGTGAAAACGTAACATTCTATAGTGCATCTAGTGATTGTTTAAGGCCATTTGGTGATTTGACTAATCAATGATGTCTAAACAGACTCTGCATCATTGCATCTAAAGATTTAGGATGTCGTCTTGGACTTTTATTGCTTCCAGACGGTTTGCTGCATTTATGAAACGCCCATGTCTTGAGTAACGCAACGCCACTGAGTGCTATTATGATAATCACTTCATAGTCCTTCCCATTTTGTACTTTATTTTTCATTAGCTCGTCACACACTCTTGACTTTTCTGGAAAAATACAGTAAAATTATCATGAGTGAACAGTCCCTTTTAATGAAATACCATAAAATTTGTTCAAGAAAATTTCTAAAATGAGAAGTTGTAAGCTTGTAATAACTTTAGGAAATTAAGCGCCATGTGCATGTGAATGCAACATTCTTTCGTTTAATGGTAAAGTTGTTCAGGTAACTTTATGGCAATACACTAGAATTACTTTGGTAAAAAAACAGCTTTTTAAAAAAATTATTTATCTTTTTAAATCGCCAGACATGCAGTTACCCAGAAACATTTGTTCATTCTCTTTTCGGCTTAGGGCCTACTCACACTATGCCATCCGTACCGTGCCCAGGCCCGTTTGAGAAGTGTGAGTGCGCTGAATCGGGCTCAAGCACGGTTCACTTGGCCGGCCCTGGCCTGGTTGGAAGAGGTCTGAGCCCGGTTCACTTGGGCTTTGGCGCGTTACGCTTGTGTGTGAGTGCAAAACGCGCCAAAGCCCGAAACTGAAAGCAAGACGTGATTTTTAAGGGACCGTTTCATATGGATTTATTAATCATTCTTACTGTTGATGACGCAGTCACTGTTGATGAGTGAACGCAAACTGCCGTCGTTTATTAAAGATGAGAACTCCTCACTTCACGACAGCTGCGCCTTCAGCAGACCTCCTCATTCCTGCAGCACGAGAGCTTTATGATTGTTTATGAGCGCCAAAAGTGGCGGATCTGTTCGGTGAAATATCTGACTGCGTGTCACCGCATCCCTAAGGACTGTTTGGCGAAATATTTGACGGCATATCAAACGACTGAAACGATATAACTAGAGAAATCTCCACTGTGCTGCTGAGTGAGAGAGCGCTTCTCACTGAACAGCGCAGCAGCGATGACGCAAGCGTGCCGAAGCCCGTTTGTGGTGTGAGCGCGGGCCGTCGGGGGAGATGGGATAGGGGACAAGCGTGCTTTGGCCCGGTTTGAGGCAACTTTACCTAGTGTGAGTACGGCCTTAGTCCCTTTATTAATCATGGGTTGCCACAGCGGAATCAACCACCAACTTATCCACAATATATTTTACGCAACGGATGCCCTTCCAGCTGCAACCCATCACTGGGAAACACTGATACACACTCATCCACATACATACACTATGGCCAATTTAGCGTACCCAATTCACCTATAGCACATTGTGGGGGAAACCGGAGCACCCGGAGGAAACCCACACAGAAATATTCATGAGGAAAAACAATGCAATGACAAACGTTTGAAAATAAACAGCACTTTATTTCTGATCCACGTGAATCCGAATGCAAAGGTGAAACAAAACTCCATCAGAGGTCTTCAAATCTTCTTTTGCAATTTCAATATTCCCTGGATAATGACGATGATGATGGGGGTTTTCCAGAGAAAAGCACTTTCCAGCTGTACTCGGGGGCACAGTTCAATAATAAACCTTTCAGGGTCTCCGTTAAACCAGCAACACGGCATTAATACAGCCATCATTTTCTGGGTTATTCGTCACCTGGGCGTATTTACCTGAAACAAGATCACATTCCAGCTTTACTCCACAAAATACATCCCTATCAAAGTCACAATGTAATCAAAAATGACCATTCTTAGTCATACTGCCGTGTTTTGTTTTCAAATAAAGTAATCTTATAATGCCAAATCTTACATTACTTCTGACTGTGTTTGCCTGATAGTAAAAAACTCATATACACAGAGAATAGCTTGAGGGTGAGTAAATTATGGGGTCATTTTCATTTTTGGGTGATCTATTCCTGCAAGTACTGCACTGACAAAAGTGAACAGCCAATCAGAAGCTCACCCCAGATGACCTTTCCGCCCTGTGTGACCAATCCGAGCTCGCTGACGTTGACCTCGATGACCGTTCCCTTCGTGATGACCCCGAGTGTTGTGTACAGCGAGGAGGACGGGTTCTTCTTCACACCCAGGATGGGCAAACAGAATGTGGCCTTCAGTTCAGGGTGAGTGACGTGTGCCTTGTTAAACCGCAAACCCTGAAGACATTATTAATCACATGATCAAAAACCGTTAACAATAATATTTCTATTTTTCCTATACTATATAAATAATAACGACAATTACAAAAGAATTTATAAACCTTAGAAAATGTACACTATATGACAAAAAGTCTTGTTGCCTCTTCAAGTTCAAGGAAGAACAAATATTAGCTTGACTTCTAGTTGATCATTTGGTATCATAAGTGGCTTATATGAAAGGCAAAGGCCTCTAGATTACACTTATTTGACCAAAATAAAATATGATCAGGCCTTGATTTTTACTTTTTTAAGTAGGACAGTAAGGTCTGACTTTGCTTAGACAAAAGTCTCATCACTGAACAGAAATAATGTCCAGTATAGAATATAAAGTCCTGCTGCAGTGGAGACAGAATGAATATTGTGTCTGACTCCATCATGAGCTTCGAGGACTGCATCCATACCTCTCTGACTCACATCACTGATTAATAAAGTCATCTGGAATGGCAAAGAAAGCCTTCCTGCAGGACTCTCAGAGTTCATCAAGATTCCTTGGGTTCATCTTCAATGCCTCCTCCCTCATTTATCAATAATGTTCATGTCTGGTGACTGGGCTGGCCAATCCTAGAGCACCTTGACCTTCTTTGCTTTCAGGAGCTTTGATGTGGAGGCTGAAGTATGAGAAGGAGCGCTATCCTGCTGGAGAATTCACCCTCTGCTGTGGTTTGTAATGTAATGGGCAGCACAAATGTCTTGATACCTCAGGCTGTTGATGTTGATCATCCACACTGCAGATCTCTCACACGCCCCCATACTGAATGTGACCCCACACCATGATTTCTCCTTCACCAAACTTGACTGATTTCTCTAAAAATCTTGGGTCCATGCAGGTTCCAGTGGGTCTTCTGCAGTATTTGTGATGATTGGGATGCAGCTTAACAGATGATTCGTCAGAAAAATCCACCTTCTGACACTTTTCCAAATGATTAACTAGAAGTCAAGATATCATTTGCTGCTCTTACAACTGAGATCCATGACAAGACTTTTGTCAGGCAGTGTACACTGTGTTTCTTAAATTTACTTATTTAAAGTGAGTGGACAACTTAATTGGTGTATGTTGAATTCAGATTTGTTCATTTAAATTGGTAAAACAATTTAGGTAACTTAATTGATTTGTGTTGTTAAAACATAAAGGAGATGTGTGGAACCCTGCCTTTTTTTCAGTGTAATATACATTTACTCTTTCTTTGTATATTTTTTATTTATTGGCAAAAAGCAAACATGTACCACAAAAAAAAAAAAAAAAAAAAACAGTTAAAACGTAAATTAATACCATAATAATAATAAAACAATAAAAATATCTATATTACAAAAAACATTTATTCAAATATTTCTCTCTTTTTTGGAAAAGATCTAAATGTTTTGTTTTTATTTGTCCTTTTTTTTTAAAATCAAAATTACACGGACTGATTTTTGTTGCTTTTTGTCACACACACACACCCACACACACATACACACGATTCAGATGTTGAAGGTTCAGAAATATTAGTAACAGATGGTACCAAATAAAATGATTAACATTAGAATAACGAAAAATAATAATAAAAAATAACAATAAAAATTAAACTCAGAAAACTAGACAAAATGTTTGAAAAAAAGGACAAAGATTGTGTTTACCACCAAAACATTTCAGTACAAATATTATACACTGATTAAAAAATATGAATTACTTATCGGCGCAAGAGCCTAGTGATTAGCGCGCCAACATATGGTGCAGTAGCACGTCAGGGCGTCCCGAGTTCGAATTCCAGCTCGAGGACATTTCTACTACCCTACCCCCATCTCTCTCTCTCTCTCCAACTTTGCTTCCTGTCTAAATACTGTCCTATCTAATAAAAGCAAAAAGGCAGAAAATAAATCTTTAAAAAAATAAAAAATTAATTAATTTAAAAATGTTTTAAGGCTAATGACCTAAAATTAAACCAATTTTAAAAAAATATTCAAAATAAATAGAAAATAATAGGATTTTTTGGGGAATATTATTGTTAGCGTGCATGTGTGATATTTTACCATAGGTCTGATGAAGCGCTCATATTTGGGCGGTTTGCGGGTGAAACCGTCTCCTACGAAACAGACTTTGGTCACCATTCTCTTCCAGGCCTTTTTCTGTCTCTTTCCTGTTCGGATGACTTTCAGAACCTCGGTTTCACCCTGAGCTCGAACCTTCGGTAAAGGAACCTCCCACTTTCCCTACATTAAAAATATTAATAAAAACATTTATAAAGGATCATGTGACAGAAAACTAAAGCAATGACATGTAAAATTCAGCTTTGTATCACAGGAATAAATTACATACAATATATTCGAACAGCACTTTTTTTTTTACTTTTGGCCTAAGCAAAAGACATTCCCTTTTCATTCAAGATCATTTTTAAAATCTGTAATTATTCAAAAAACATACAGCAGTGAAACATCATGAATCTGCCCTCTGATTGGCCACTTACGGCTTTCTCTTTCCTCTTCTGTTTGATCATATTGGACAGAACTTTGGCACGTGATTGGCCCTCTCGGTCCAGCAGGTAAGCAGGCACCGCCCCTTCTGGTGTTTTATCGTCATCCTTCTGTTTGCTCTTCCTCTGTTCGTGCATCTTAATCCTGCGACACAAACAAACAGTTTAGCGATACACACTCGATATTTCAGCCTAAAGTAACAGCAGTGGTGGGAGACTCTCACGTCTTCTTCATCTGGATCTTCTCAGCGTGTCTTTGCTTGTGGTAGAGTTTGGCTTTGAGGCCTATCATCTTCCTGGCTTTATGCGAGCGCTCGTGGGCTTCACGGCTCTCCTTCTTCCTCTTCTTCTCGTGGTGGTCCAGACGGTAGCCATGCCGCTTACGGTGTAACTCGATGTGCTCGTTCTGCGGCTGCACACAAATACACAAGTTCAGGAATAAGAATATTTGCTCTACATTTTGTTTTGATTTGGAAGTAGGTTCAGGTTTGTAATATTAACTTTTAAAGGGGACCTGTTATACCCTTTTTATAAGATTTAAAATAAATCTCAGATGTCCCTAGAGTGTGTATTTGAAGTTTTAGCTCAAAATACCACACAAATAATGTTTTATAACTCTCTGAAACTGACCCTTTTAGGCTGTGATGCTAATTGTGTGGTTTTGGTGACTGTCACTTTAAATTTAAATGAGATTGTGATCTTTTTAAAAGAGGGCGGAGCTACTAATGCCTGTGTGTCAGCACAATGGCAGATTCAAAAACAAGACAATGTTATATCTGTGAAAAACTGAAAAAATATATTAAAAAAATACAAACAAACACAAAAATGCAATGATAATAATCCTAATGATTTAAAAACTTAATGTATGACTTTAAAAATAAATATTTTATTATCTTATTAATCAGAGAAATCCTTTCAAATGTATATTTTGAAATATAAATGTCTGTCTCTTTTAGGGGTGTCACGATTTTGATTTTAAATCGAAATCATTCGAAATTTATGCTCAATTTCGATTATCGAATCAAAAAATAGAATCGTCGATGCTGCCACGCCCCCATGTCACGTCAGCTTGGCTTGCCAAGCGGGAAAAAACAGGCTTGTTGAAGTGCTTGTTAAACTGCAGATGCAGGAGACCCATCGACAGAACTTAAACCCTCTCCTCTTTCAATGAAGTCGCCGGTGTGTAAGCGTTTTGGATTTCCAGTGAGTTATGTTGACAACGTTCGTGTTGTCGACAAAAAAAACCCCACAGTTTTGCAAGCTCTGCTATGTACGTATTACGTACGGTTCGTCCGATAGACAACACCGGCATCGCGATCCTCCGCCCGCCCCCTTTGCAAATCCGCTCGCGAAAAGTACACACTCAGGCCCTGTTTACACTGTCTTTGTTTTTAAATGCCATTTTAGAACGACAACGATTTGACATCCACAGTGGCGTGTAGCATTTCTGAGCAGCCCTCCTTCCTCTCTACCTCTGAAAATGCACATCACATGAACACACAGACACAGACGCACACACAGCCATGCGCTCGAGACAGCAGGTCCAGGCAGTCAGAGGACTGCTTCAAT
Source organism: Danio rerio (assembly GCF_052040795.2). Classification (NCBI taxonomy): domain Eukaryota; kingdom Metazoa; phylum Chordata; class Actinopteri; order Cypriniformes; family Danionidae; genus Danio; species Danio rerio. The sequence continues at coordinate 4,407,559 of NC_141041.1, forward strand.
CTTTCACTCACTTGTACTTAGTCATTTTAGCGAACACCTCAGATACTGTTGGCTGGTTCCTGTTGGTTGTGCGTCTTTTTTACCGACGCCATTATAACGACACAGATCACTGCCTATTCACGAGTCCCGCAGAAAAAGTGATTGACAGGTGGTAATTATGTGTGTATCTTGCCTTTATTCATTTACTGTATGATTTGTTTATGAGTAAAACAAAGACCATGCAGGTCAGGTAGTTTAAACGGTTGGCTACAAATAATTAATTGCTCATTAATTAATTAATTATTCATAATCGAAAATCAAATCGAATCGTGACTTTAGAATCGAAAATGTAATCGAATCGAGGATTTGGAGGATCGTGACACCCGTAGTCTCTTTTCTGGTAAATTCTTACTAAATAAATAATTCTCTTATATTTGTACTGACACTTTTCCCCTTGTATTAATACCAGGACAGACCAATAAAATGTGTTTATTATATTCAGCTTTTAATCATTTACCCAAATCAGAACGAATATACATTAGAATTAAAGTCCGAGTCCACTTCAACCCCACAATATTGTAAAGATAGTCATCCTGGGAATATGATTGTAGGTAACAAGTGTTACACATTACAAAGTCCAAACTAACAGCCAGACATCAACACACAGAGATAACATGCAATTCAACCGAGCTCTAAGACACTGACTCACTGGGCTTTATGATGACAGTAAAACAACAGATGAATCATAAACATTACAAGTACCATTGTTATAGTATATATCATGAGTCGTAGTTCTTATTTTACATGAACACAAACATTCACATGCATTTTTGTATAATTTGTGTATACTATTACATATTATATAGAACTAACAATTCCCAACTTAGTATTTAGAAATATTAATGTATAAATTAAACAAAAATATAATCACAACACGTTCAATTTTAATTAAAACATCCCATTAAAAAGTATTATTTTTCATAGCGTGTTTTAATTATTTTGCTTCAATAAAATATAATAGTGAATAGCTTTTGATATAAATGACAATAAATGTATTTTATGATACATAATATAATAACAATAAATGTATTTGAGTGTAATATCTATCTATCTATCTATCTATCTATCTATCTATCTATCTATCTATCTCAATTCATTAATTGCTTTATTGGCATGACAAATGTTACAAATGTATTGCCAAAGCATTTATAAAGTTTACGTAAAAAAACGTACATGTATAATAAAAAAAACACAGTGAACACAGTAGATAATAGTAGAAAAAATAAATAAAATAACATATTTAAATAAAAATATTAATAATATATTATAAATCTTTCTTTTTATATTTATATATATATATATATATATATATATATATATATATATATATATATATATATATATATATATAATGTATTTAATTTAAACATAAATACATTTATAAAAGTAAAACGAATAGTATTATTATAACATTTTATTAATTATACACACACATTTACTGTTATTATATACATTACATATGTTTCGAGCAAAACGTAAACACACACGCAGCCACATGTCAGGCAAACTCGCTCTAAACAAAGGTTTTTACACGACATTGACGGTCATTTTCTACTTACCATGATGAAGTCTGTGTTGTTAAAGTGTTTATGGAGCTACCAGGTGTTGTTTAATCCGCCGATCGGTGTTTATTTCTGATATTTTGATGGTTTAATTCGTGGCTCGAGCTCGCGATGTTTTTCACTCAGAGCCTCTTCTTTAGAGGAAGCGCGTCTTGTAAAATCCGCCGGTCGCAACAAATATATGAACGTCGATATCTGTAAACCTTTGACTACATTAAATATTTAAGACTCTATATATATACAATGTAAAAAATACATGACATACATATTTATTAAATAAGGAATTAAAGTTATTTCTGTAGCACAGCATTTATTTAACATGGAGTGCTAGGAACCAAACATTTTCCGTCTTTTTTTCTCTCAAGGTTCATTGTGAGTGTAACACACGTAACAGCATGGCTGATGAACCCTCAGAGAAGAAAAATAAACCAAACACACTCTCTAATAAAGAGGTTTGCGTGATTTTAACGTTCTTCAAATTACTGCACTCGTTATACATTTAAAAACTGTGATAACTAGCTTTAGTACAACGTAGTTGTATGTTCAACTGATGATGTAAAATGTATGTAATGTTAATGCATGTTATAATATTTGCATTTGTAGGGCGAAGAGAGAAAAAACTGGAAGAAATGGAAAGAACAAAGTAAGTGAGGAAATACTGGTGAAGTTAATTTTAGAAATGGTGTTATTTGTGTGTGTGGTCAAAAAGAAAGATGAAATTCTGAGTTAAAATGGTAAATGGCACATGGTAAGATCACGTATTATCAGCAAGGCATGACTACATGTGTTTTTCTGTATATATATATATATATATATATATATATATATATATATATATATATATATATATATATATATAAATATATAATACACACACATTCAAAAAAACTATACAAAACTATTTTGTTACAAAGATATTTAAATTTACATATTTATATTATATATTTAATTTCTTAATATAAATCAACTTTTTATTAAATATATGCGTGCATGTACACATCGCACACACACACATGCATATATTTCATGTCAAAACAAATGTTTATTTTGGTTGCGATTAATCAAGACTAGTTTAATCTTTGCCCAGCTATAACAAATCTATCAAAGGCCTTTTAGCTACAAAATGTTATATAAACTTAAAACTCTTCCTGCTAAAAACTCCTAAGGTCTTTCTGTATTTCTTTCACCTAGAGAAAGAAGAGAAGCGGCGACGAAAAGAGACCAAACTCATCCAGCAGCTGGAGAAACAGAAGCTGAAGAAAGAGGAGGAAAATCAACAGCAGGTTAAACAGGAAGAGAAGGAAAGTAAAGGTGAGACAGCACCTCAGAGCTCTGCACTGTGTGGACTAAATGCACGGATGACCAGGGGTCTGATTCATAAATTTGTGCAGAAACCTTCCTAAAAGTATAAATACGTATTATTTATATTAAAAGTATGAGTTATTATTAATAATTTTATAACAGTTAACTTGTAAATAATGTCACCCTACACTAATTACTGAATACAAATTTTGTCATGTATTTTATTATGGATTACACCATTGTGCGTGTTAGTTGAGTGTTAGTAAATAACGAGGATATTTAAATTTCACTGTGAACTATCATTTTAAATGGGGCATGAATTGAGAAATTAAAATTCCCTTGTTCCTCTGAGGTATAAGAGTTTACAGTATTATAAAAACATCCTGTGAGTTTCAGAACTCAACACTTTGTTATTCCTCTAACATTATCTGATATTAAAGGCAGTCTGACAAAACGACAGGTTCTGGAATGTTCTACTCTGTGATGTAATAGAATGGATAAGCTCCGCCTCCATAAATGATTGGAACCTACTTTAACTTAACCTGCCTGTTTAGCCCTGTTAATATGCAAAACTGTCAGCCAATCAGAACAGTGGGCGTTTACTTCTGAGTCTACAATTGGCCATGCCCATCCAAACAGACCATACGAATGAAAACCAGCACAGAAAACAGCCAATTACTTATAAATGATAATGTTTTTTGATTTAAACATTATAACTGGACCCCAGATAACAGTACAAATTAAAAGACTGAGGTAGTTCTTGACCCCTATAATATATTTCTGTATTGTGTGGATTACACCATTGTGCGTGCATGTGTGTGTGTTCAGGTCGTCTTTATACAGTGAGCGTGGCTCTGCCTGGATCAGTGATGGATAACGCTCAGTCTCCAGAGCTGCGGACGTATCTGGCTGGTCAGATCGCCCGAGCGTGTGCTGTTTTCTGTGTGGATGAGGTGGTCATTTTTGACGAGCTGGGAGAAGACGCAAAGTGAGCTGCTATTTTGACTTTGCTAAAGATTAGCTAAATCTGCTATTTACATTTTAGCTGCTATTTAGATTTTGGTTACATTTAATAATTGATTGTTTTTGTTTTTTGGTTAGACAGCAATGCTTCTTGACGAACCGTTTACTGATTTGCAAAACTTAATCCCCCGGTTTCACAAACTAGGTTAAAGGCTAGTCAAGATTAAATTGCATGTTTGAGCTGTCTCAACTCAAATAACTTGTGGAGAGATGTCTTAAATATGTCAGTGTCATTTTTGTTTTGTCTCCAGGTGCACACCAGTAATATTGTTTCAAGGCCATTTTTATAAATGTGTCTTAAATAGCCTAATTTAACTAAGGCCTAGTCTTGGCTTAAACTAAGCCCTGTTTGTGAAACTGGGCCAATATGAACTAATTTAATTAAACAAATTTAATTCATTGTTAAATAAGAATTTGAATATACCAATAAAAGTTCTCCATCATGTATTTCTTTAACAAATGCTTCGTTTAAACTACATTTTATGTACAGCACTTGTGTGTATGGTAGCCATTGTGGTTGTTTGAAAGTGCTTTAGAAATAAAGTCCCAATGAGAAAAACCGTTCTGGAAAAAGGCAACAGATCTAATTCAGTCTAATGCAGTTCAAGCTTTAAAAGGTTTTCTTAATGTTTCAGGAGCGTTGAAGGAGAGTTTAAAGGTGTGGGTAAGAAAGGCCAGTCCTGTGTCCAGCTGGCACGCATCCTGCAGTACCTCGAGTGTCCACAGTGAGTGCCGCCACCATTCAGTTTAATTCAATTCATCTTCATTTCTATAGCGCTTTTACAATGTAGATCGTGTCAAAGCAGCTGAACATAGAAGTTCTAGTAGATTGAAACTGCTTCAGTCCAGTTTTCAGAGTTGAAGTTTAGTTTTGTTCAGTTTAGTGTGGTTTAATTTTCACTGTTGAGAGTCCAAACACTGAAGAGCAAATCCACCGATGCGCAGCTTTACAAGTCTCAAACCAAGCAAGCCAGTGACGAGAAACAAACTTCACCAATTGATGAAAGTGAAGGAAAAAATTTTCACTTCTGTTATCTTAAAGGGACAGTTCTGCCTTCATCTCATCCTCTACTTGTTTTAATCCTGTTTGATTTTCTTTCTTCTGTTAAACACAAATATATATACTGAAGATATACTAGAAAAAACAGCCATTGACCTGCATAATGTTTTCTTTTCTACTATGGATGTCCTCAACATTCTTCAGAATATCTTGTTTTGTGATCAACAGAAGAAATATTTTAAGTTTACAACCACTTAAGTGTTAGTAAATAACGAGGACAGGGCTCGAAATTGCGCCCGAAATTTTATCTATGCGACCTCAAAATATATTTGGGAGCATTTGTGCGAGTGTATAAAATTGTTGTGAGCGACCAGTTTTTACGGCAAAATGTTCACCACATGCGCGGATTCGGGAGATATTCAGGCAGAATGCATCTCTAAGCTCTTTGTCTGGACTTAAAATGCGAAACGCAGCGCTCAGGAATGGTTTTAAACAGTTGTCATGTCAACTTGCTGCAGTAAACAAAGCCAAGTCTGTAATGCTTGCCCCGCCTCCGCGCTCACCTTATTGGCCCACTGCTCTAGCACTGAAATATCAGCTGTCAATCACTCAGTCAATGCCTTCTGACTTGGGATGACAGAGAGAGCTACTACCGTAAAAAAATTTAAAGCGCTGAAGATGAGAATGAAGATAACACTGACAGATTTAGTTTTAGAAACCATGGCATCTAAAGTTACAAATAATGACACATCTTACTTGTGATCATGTGCTGAATGTTAATCCACCATCTACACTTTTTCAAGAGTGGATAAAAGACTTCCGTTGGCTTACAGTCCGCTATGAAAAGTCTGTGAGATGGAATTTTCAGGTAACTGTTTGCCACATCTAGCACGAGAGCTTCTGTTTAATCCTTCATATAATCGCCAGATGCTGTCCGCCATGCAAGGGGCAGCTATATGTCAAATTTAACATGTACATCATCGCAAACGGGCTTGCACTGATTAAACTAACATCACTACTCATAAAAAGACTGGTATTGCTATGAACATGACGTATGCATATAATAGGGTACAGTATATGTCAAAAGCATCAGTGCAATATCAGACAGCACCCGTGAGAACAGCACAGTTATATCGTTAACTGATTCATTCATTTCAAGCAGTGTGTGCAGGGCTGGTGAGCGCTCCGTGTATGCTTTGGTCAGTTATGTTATAAAAATCTATTTTCTTGTGATAACGGGATTTCGTTGAGACATATTTTCCTTACGCTTGCATATATATAATTTTTGCTTGTTAATTTGATTACTGTTGATTTCAAATGCAATAAATATGTTTGTATAAAACTTGTAGTAACGTTACTTATAATTGGTGGGTGCGACTAAAATTTGGCTGATGTGCCTACATTTTTAAAGTTAGGAACAGCGGTACTACCAAGCAAAAAGGTTCATTTCGAGCCCTGGAGGATATTTAAATTTCTCTGTGAACAATCATTTTAAAGGGGGCTTGAATTGAGAAACCAAAATTCCCTTGTCCCTTTGAGGTATAAGAGTTTACAGTATTCTAAAAACATCCTGTGAGTTTCAGAACTCAACACTTTGTTATTCCTCTAAAATCATCTGATATTAAAGGCAGAAACGACAGGTTCTGGAATGTTCTACTCTGTGATGTAATAGAATGGATAAGCTCCGCCTCCATAAATGATTGGAACCTACTTTAACTTCACTGCCTGTTTAGCCCTGTTAATATGCAAAACTGTCAGCCAATCAGAACAGTGGGCGTTTACTTCTGAGTCTACAATTGGCCACGCCCATCCAAACAGACCATACTAATGAAAACCAGCACAGAAAACAGCCAATTACTTATGATGATGTTTTTTGATTTAAACATTATAACTGGACCCCAGATAACAGTACAAATTAAAAGACTGTGGTAGTTCTTGACCCCTATAATATATTTCTGTATTGTGTGCAGATATCTACGGAAATTCTTCTTCCCGAAGCATCAGGATCTGCAGTTTGCTGGTGAGCAGCACACAAAAATAACAGTGATTCTTCTTTAAAGCTGATTTTTGTGTGCGTTCGGTTAAACTGTGTGTGTGAATGTGTTTTAAAGGTCTGTTGAATCCTCTGGACAGCCCTCATCACATGCGCATTGATGAAGAGGCGGAGTTTCGAGAGGGCGTGGTTCTTGATCGGCCAGTCAAAGCAGGAAAAGGCTCCTTTGTCAACTGCGGCATGAGGAAGGTGTGTGTTTGCATTTATCCTGCTTTGTGTGTTTAGAAAATTGTGTTAATTGTAAATTTAAATTATTTTAATTGTAGTTTATTGTAAATGTAATTAGTTTCAAGTAAATGCTAACAGAATGGATTTTTTTTTATTTTTTAATAGTAGTGAACATGACGATTATAATTAATAATGACAACAAAAGTATATATTTTTATTTATAATGTTTTTTTTGTATTTATGGGGAATTCATTGTGTCTTGAGGAATTTCTAATGAATGTATTACTCTCATTTATATGCTTATTTAAGCAATTTCAGTATTATTATTATTATTATTAATATTATTATTATTATTATCTATTGTATTATCACCCATACCTGTAGTATTATTATCAGGTATGTGTGCTTTGGTAAATAAAAAAGTCACCCTGTGTAAATGCAGTCAGAGATGAGAAGACAAATTAGAAGAGCAGCATTAATGTCACAATGAGGGTTGATTTATGGAAGCAAGGCCATAAGGACACCTGCGTTCTGTTCTGTAACTCATGATAAGGCACACCTGCACGTGCGCCCACACTCATTTGTAATGACTTATAAAAAATATAAGTACCCGTGAACTTCAGCTGAACTTACAGCTGACAGCTCAGTGGACAAGATAAATTGTTGAGCGTTATTTTTTGGCTGAGTCATTACTTTTGAAACAGGAAGAAAAGACCTTGGCTGCGTCCGAAACCGCCTACTACTCAGTAGGTGCTGTATTTTAATTTAAACATACTACTCGGCGGTTAGAAAAATACGTTGTATAATGTGAAATGTATGAATGTAATTCGGACGTACTACATCTGCCATTTTGTCATGGTCACTTGACCTACCTGCGTCAGTTGCGTCGCTTCACTTCCATTCATGAATTTTCTCGCAGGGCATTATGGGATAGCGCACTGTGCATGGGATGCGCACTCCAGAATCTCGCCGGAAGTAGTAAGTCATCCGGGTACTTCTCGCATACTGATTTTCGAATTCTATGAATTCAGACATACTACTCTGCTCGCATACTGATTTTAGCATACTATATAGTATGGAAGTATGCAGTTTCGGACGCAGCCCTTAACTGGACATAGGTAGAGGCCCCCTGAAAGACCCTGAGATTCTATTGGTGGAGGACACCTGAGAGATTTGAGATCCTAACAGTGGAGAAGCTAAGGGAGATGTGTAATGTCTAAATTTGGGTGGAGTATTAAGACAAAGAAGGGTATTTAAACTGTGTGCTAGCCTATACTCATCAGACACTCGAACGACCTGTCTCTGCTGTTACTAATGCTGTAACAATAAACTGCTTTGCCTGAAGACTTAGGAGATCTTAGACTTTGCCATTTTTTTTTTGAGAACTTATAATATTTTGCAGACCAGAATCTTTTTTCCACAATCTTTTTTTTCTTTTTCTTTTTTCCTTGAATTCTTTGCTGCACAAGAAATGACCTCAGGCTCTTTGCTGTGTTCACAGGAAGTTCAGATCGATAAACAGCTGAAAACGGGACTGAGAGTGACCGTACAGCTCAACGAGAGCCAAAACAAAGGTGCGCAAAATATTCTAAAACTACAAACATATTTTGTTACCTAAAACAAAGAATATAGAAAAATCTATTAAAGTAAATTACAGTAGTTATTCGGTGATACTAAAATAAAATGTTTCCATTATAAAATAATTTTTAAAAGTTTTATTTTAATTTGTTGTTGTTTTGCTGTATGCACGTTTAGACCTTGCATTAGTTTTTTTTAAATAAAAAAAGATTTACTATTTAATTGGTTTTATTTTATAATAATAATTTAATAATTGTTTATAAATACATTGAAAACGATTGATAAGTGTTTGTGCGAGCAAAAGAAACCAGTTGAATAGCGAATGAGAGGATGATCAGGCACATGGTGAGAAGATTAACTCTCCTTTTATCTATAGTTACCTCGGGCCTCATGTATCAACGCTGCGTACGCAAAAAAACTTTGTGTACGCCAGGTTTCATGCTCAGAATCGCACACGTTTGGATTTACTAACGATGAACTGAACGTGGGAATGTGCGCGGCTCCACGCCAGCTATTTTTTCTGGATTCGAACCGAGTTCATGCTTGAACGTGTCAAAGAATGTTGCCATGGATTTAACGAGCTGCGCCACTTAGGATGTTAAAGACGCTGCAAAATTTTACACCTATAGATGGCACTATTTCTATTTAATCCACTCAGTGCGATGTTCAGACCCAACTGTGTTAACCGCATCAGCTAAACTCTCCCCACTACAAAAAAAAAATTTTTTTTTGTTATTAATTCCGGAGGACAAACTTGCAAATAAAATAGTTTTTTTTTCCGGCATCACCCTATATATATATATATATATATATATATATATATATATATATATATATATATATATATATATATATATATATATATATATATGAGCAATTCCATGCAAACGTCAACCTTGCCATTAAAAAAAATTTGTTTTCACCAAAATAGTGAAACCGTTTCTGTTTTTTTTGTGTAAGCAAATATCCAACAATATATATATATATATATATATATATATAAAAAACATGTGTGTCTGTGTTTCAGATGGAAGAGTGTATAAAGGTGTGGTTGTTGCTCCTCACATCCCCAGGACTGAAGCTGGACTCTACTGGGGATACAGCGTCCGACTGGCCTCCTGTCTCAGTGCGTTATTTTCCTCCATGCATCTGTGTTCACTTATTTTCACTCTTTTTAAAATGTGTCTTTTATGCATGTGTATGTGTTTGTGTGTGTATATCATGCGTTTATTGTTATATATTTAGCCTATTGTATGTATTGTTGTTTATTATGAGCATCGCTTTGTTTTTATCTGCCTTTATTGTGTCTATGTGTTTATTGTTTGTGTCTGTGTGTTTATTATGTGTTTGTTTGTGTGTGTGTGTTGTATGCGCATGTGTATGTTTGCTTATAGTTTGTGTGTCTGCATTGTGCTCGTGTGTGTTTATTGTTTGTTAGTGTGTGTGGCTTGTTTTATTGTATGTGTATGTGCATGTATATGGATTTTTATTGTGTGTGTGTGTTTGCTTATTGTTTGTGCGTCTGTGTATTGTGCAAATATGTGTATAGTGTTTATTGTTTGTGTGTCTGTCTTATTTTTGTGTTTGTTTGTGTGTATTGTGTGACTTTATTGTGTTTTTTTTTTCATTGCCTTATTTTGTTGTGTCTTTTGTTTGTTCGTTTGTGTATGTCAGTGTTTTCCACGTCTTTATTGTGTGTTTATTGTGTGTGTGTGTAGGCGCTGTGTTCTCTGAGTGTCCGTATAAAGAGGGTTATGATCTGACCATCGGGACCTCAGAGAAAGGACAGAACACAGATCATGTGACTCTCCCAGCCTTCAGGTCAGTTTCTGCTGTGTGTTCATGAGTGTGTGATCATGAGTGTATACTGTAACCTGTGTGTGTGTGTCAGGCACATGCTGGTGGTGTTTGGAGGTCTGCAGGGTTTAGAGGCCAGCGTTGATGCGGATGAGAATCTGACCATCAGTGACCCCAGCGTGCTTTTTGACCTTTACCTCAACACATGTCCAGCACAGGGCAGCCGCACCATCCGCACAGAGGTCAGAGAATCAATTAAATTCATCTGTATTTATTTAACTGTGTAAAAGTGTCAAAGCAGCTTAAATCATGGGGTTTAAACTAGGGATGCACCGATATGGATTTTTTTGGCCGATACCGATAACCAGGGCCAGACGGAATCTGCGGAAGTTTTTTGTTATTTATGCAGAGAATTTTGGTAAAAATCTGCTGATTTCTGCGTATTTATTCTGGGAGTTTCATAACTAAAACCTTAATGTGTGAAATAAAAAATAATACCCTTTTAACTTTTATTTAATGTTTAAATTGCAAATCCAATGTTTTGGTAAACAAATCAAGTCTCTCATATAATATCTCTACTAAAAGACAGAAAATATTACTTTACAAACTGCATTGTGCATAAATCAGATGCACATTTTCATATTAGTCAGTAATACTACTGTAATTAATTAATAAACTGAATAAATATAGATTTACACATGTTTACTCAAGTAAAATAAACAGAATTAATGATGGGCTGGAAACTTTGCGCGCACAGATTCCGTGTGGGCCTACCGATAACCGATAATTCTTCAGACTTGGAGGCCGATAGCCGATATGTATAGGCCGGTAATTATAAATATTTCCAAATGTTATATTTTTATACAGCAAACTTAATAAAAGATTGTACTGCTCTTATGAACTGAATTGACCTTATTCTAAAATGCGGACGTGCGCCTGTTTTCGCGATTGTCTTAGTTAGAACTTCCGATTCAGTCGCCTATGGGAGAAATGACTAGGAATAATAAACGGCAGAAAAGGGTCAAACTACTTGCTCTACAAACAAATGTTTGCATGACTATATAGACCAAGTAGAATAATATAATAAGGAAATATCAAATTGCAACATCAAACAGCTTAACGAGCAGTTTTTAACGTCAAAAAATGAATTGAAGTGAATGAAACCGGAAGTCTTGAGCCAAAAAGATTCAAATGGCAGCGCCCACTTGTCGGCGGAGAATAAGGTGAATAGTCTATACTCAAAGCAAAAAAGACCTAAATTCATCTATATTCACGATTTCACACAAATCAGCATGCAAAAAATACATTATTTTATTTTCTTCATGGCAAACTAACATGCAACTTGACTGTTGCAACAAAATAATAGGTTAAATAACAAAATGGGATTTAATCAACAAGCACGTTAAATATATTTTAAATAAGATGAAAATCAAAGAGCCAAGGACTGAAACCAGCTTGTATGTTCTTGAATAATACGTGTTACAGTGATGTACACGTGTACAAATATGTCATGTTCGAAAAAGCCTTTTTTAGAGGTGTTTTGACAGTTCTGAGCCACAGAAAGCTAGATGGATAGATTCATCCTATTTGGCGTTTTAGATTCTTTTGATTACATGCAGCTGCTTGTCAATCAGACAGCGCTTCTGTGTTCGTTCTTGCTCGCGGGGAAAATTATTGGTGAAAAGTTTATGATAAACTGCTGTGAGTTTCACTCATCTGCGGCTGCAGATTTGCCCTCGGAGTCAGATTTTGATTCAACACCTGATCATTGAGCTCAGATGACTTTATGATAAACACAGATCATAATATAAAGGCAGAATGTGCAGCGAGTTTATGCTGGATTCAGTGACCGGCACACCATAGGCTCTCCCCCGTGCTGCTGTTTTGAAGTTTGCCAGATCTCTGTGTGTGTGTGTGTGTGTGTGTGTGTGTGTGCATGCACAGTGACAGCTTTCACGCGCACACGTTATAATCAATATGAATATTTCAATCAAACTGAATACAATCTTACATCAACAACACATGGCAAGCAACGCGTTCATAATAATAATAATAACAAATAAATATACATAAATATAATAACAAATAATCATATTACGTGTGCAGGGGTTTGGTGTGTGTGTGTGTGTGTGTGTGTGTGTGTGTGTGTGTGTTGTTGAAGCGGAGAGGGAGACACAGAAAAGAGAAGCGGTATTTTCGCAATGAGACTTGTTTATTAGTGGTGATTGGGCCAAGTTACATGTGTCCTCGCTCATTCACCTGCTGCAACGAAAAGAGAAGGAAGTTCACCCCGAAACTTATATTATTCGGCCCTGGAGTAATAAGTGAATCTCCCCTGCTATCTCTAACACAACAAAGAGACAGAGCAGGAAAGGTTTACATATGTAATATTTTTTCCTGAGGCGATTTGATGCAAAATATACAATGACACTCAATCAAACACATCTACAATGATACGGAACATGGTTACTTACTGAGTTATTAACGCACAGCAATACCACACAAAGAAAGGATGGACTTTGAAGGAATAAACAAAGTGAGGAGAGATCCATTATAGTGCACTGGGCAAGTCTGAACATGTTCCGCCCACGCGTGCGCGAGGCACGCAGGTCTGTACAATTACGTAATTTATCGGCTTAAAGATATCGGCCTAATTTAGACATCGGATCGATTACGATAATCTTAAAAATAGCATTTATCGGCGGATAACGATATGGCCCCCGATATATTGTGCATCCCTAGTTTAAACCATAGACTGTAAAAGATAAGGATGTAGTATCAGTCACGTCACCCATAGGTTTCTGAAGAAAGCAAAAGAAGCTGCAAGTCGGTGTGGCCAACCGTTACCATTTTGTTTACGAGTCATCACACCGACTGTAGGATACCAAACAAGGGCAAAGAGGTGGAGCATGAGCAAAGCTACAGATGCCTGCTTGCATTTTGCTTAGGCAGGCTTTTCTATGGGAGAAACTCTAAATACGTCATTACCTGCGACTTGTTTGTGTTCTGTCCACATGTGCTTGGTTGTACACTATATCAACAAAGTGTTTAGTCTTTTAAAAACAATGTTGTAATACATTGAGCCACTAAGGATTCTAGTAAATGCAAGGCTATTTATGAAATCAAGGCATAACACTGTATGGCAACGTTTTAGATAATAATAATAATAATAATAATAACCTTTATTTAACCAGGTAAGTCAATTGAGAACCAGTCCTCATTTACAGTGAAGACCTGGCCAAGAGGCAACATGAAAAGCAGATGCAGTACAAAGCAGTAGGGACACAATACAATAACAATTTCACAAATGCAGATCATAACATATAAAACCAACTAAAAACAAGCACTGTGATCTTGAACTATTGACTGGATTGAATTATTGAAAGACGATAGTGGAGTGAAAGTGCTGAGCTTCAAGGTCTGCAGCAGGTGATTCCAAGCATCAGCAGAAAACTGAAAAGAGTAGCGACCAAATGAAGTGCAAACTTTGGGTATGCAAAGGTTAATGAAATTGCTAGAGCGCAGATTTCGACGCGTTTCCTGAATGTTAAGAAGTGACTGTAAAAATAGTGGAGTTTTTCCCAATTGGAGTTTTGTAAATTAACAGAAACCAACGAATATGTCGACGATGTCAGATTCTGAAATGCATTACAGCTCTAAAGAAAGATAAATGATCTTAAATAAACAAATACATCCAGGGTTCAACGCTAAGGATTTTTTCTACTGGCCCGATCGGACCGGTGGTTCAGATTTTTACTTGCCCTGCCAATATTTTCACTTGCCCCACCAAAAAAAAAAGTAATATTTCTAGCCACAAATTTTAAAAAGTGTCAATGTTTGTAAATTTAGAATTTAAATATTTAAAAAATATTAATGAATGTGTAATGAGGAAATTTCAAAGTGTTATGCAAACAAAAGTAGCAAAATGTGCAGCTATTTTATTGCAAAACAAAAGGTGGCTGACCTGCCAAACTGACGGCAAACTGTACAAAACATCACTTCATTTTTTTAGTCGTGGTGTACCCTCGTAAATGTCTGCTTCCAAGACGAAAGAAACAAATGTTTTCCTTTAGCATCATCACTTGATGTTGCCGCCATATTGCTGTCTCTTCGCTGTACTGGTTGTAACAAAACAAATAAATAAAAATAACATGCTCTCAACATCCAATCAGATCAGAGGAACCGAGAATCATTTGAAGTAGCATTTCAAGGCTTAAAAAAAAACACATACTGTTTCTCGATTCTGACGGCACGCAATTGACAAATAGTCACAGGCAAATTAAACTTTAGTGACAAGGCATCAGTGGCCCGATCGGGCCAGTAACGATCCTGTCTACTGTGCCTAGCATCTCACACGCTGGGCCCGGGCCATTGGGCAGTCCTTATTGTTGAGCCCTGACATCTATAGACATGGCATATAAGTGCATAATTTCACTCAGCTGGGAAATGGAGGCCACGTGAATGGTTTGTGAGCACAATTAAGTGCACACAGCATGCCATATCATCTGAGTAAATAAAATTGCAGGATATAATTCCAAAAGGCAACTGATTGTGTAAAGCCTCATAAAACAACACTAAAATAAGATGTATATGCCAAGTTCAGCGGCTAATCAGCCGGAATCAGCTGAGGTGACAAAACAGCGAGCAGCGAGACCTAGCTGTCAATCAAGTGGCCACGCCCTTAATTACGCAGACTTAATAGCCCCTTTCACACAGTGATATCGGTAAATATATGGAAAATTTCCAGAACGACTTTACCGGTAAATTCAAAAAAGCGCTGTTCACACAGGCGAGGACGTTACGGAAATTTTCTGGAAAAGAGCATTCACACATCCATTCCAAAATACCGGTAAATTCTGACATCATTAACAAGAAATGAGCTCTAAACGGCTGCGCTTGTGTTTGTAAACATTTGACTACATCACAAACTCTGTGGATGGAGAAGAATTGTGAACAACTTTGATGAAAACATATAGAGAAACACTTCGCATGTCGAGATGTACATGATATGTGTGTGCTGGCGCTCATGGGCTGTTTTACGGGCACACGCAAAGCTTGAAGGTAAACAAATAACAGCTTATAAGCGTCTTATTGATAATTATTTACACAGTTGGCATGAAGATGAACATGTAAACGTTATCTGACTAACATCTAGCAGCTAAATGTGTCTGGGAAAATATTTAAAGGCTTTTATTCTCCTAAACCGCGCGGACGTGAATGCCTCTGACTGTTCTGATTGGCTAAAGCAGGCGTCTCACGTCAGCACGTTCTAGACATGCAAGCGCTTTATCCGACAATCTTCCTTCTGTGTTCACACAGCGCAGCATTCCGGCAAATTACTGGTAATGTGACAACTTCTCTTTCCGAAAATAGCCAGAACGAATTTAGGGGTATTTTCAAAAAGGGCCTGTTCACACATACACACATTTCCGGGAAATTGCAGGTAATTTTCCGGAAAGGTCTGTATGTGTGAAAGGGGCTATTTTAACTTAATATAAACTAAACGGATGAGTTATAAACAAATTCACTCCTCTCACAGTTGTCATGAAGGGTTAATATTACCTATCTGCACCAAAATCGTTCTTTGTACCAGGCTGTAAACACTTTTTTTTCCTGCTGTAAAGTTGGCCATTTTAACAGTGGTCTCAGTAGAAATCAGCTTTATTATGGAGCCAGGACTAGCGGAATTTCGATGAATTGCAGTTTGAGTTACTTTCATATTTGCTGCACGAGGGAGAGCGGGAGGTTGCTGCTTGGCAAAAACGTATCAGAAATTTAAATCAAGTAATAAGATAATATTTATCATTCATAACATTTGAATCCTGATCCTCACATGAAAAATGACAATGCAAATCATACAATTAAATGAAGTTGTATTTAAATAAGCAAAGTTCATGGTAAAAATGGTTTTGTCTTGCAAACAGGAGGCGCTATTGATCAGTTTGTCAGGACTCCGACAGAAAATCGCATCTACATTTCCAGACCCATCCACAGGATGACCAACAGAAAGTGCATCTTAATGGACCACAGGAAGTGCATCAACAGGTTAAAAACACCTAAATCTGCACTGTAAAACTGCTTCCTATTCAATGTACATTTTGTGAATCATTTCATATTGACCTTTTATCGAAATATTAATGTATAAAAGTTGTTTACAAACATAAAAACCACAAAACTGGAGCCTTTGTTTTGAAATGTATACGTTTATTTTCTTAAGACAGGCATGTAAGGAACATTCATAACGAGAGACGAGCAAAACAATCGGCTCATATCATCATATCACTGCAGTCATGAGTAATCATCATCATAACACACACTGCTTTTATTCAGAACCAATGCATTTTAATACAAACGCAACACATGATGATACTCAAAGGCAAGTCTTTTGTTTCAAGAACAAAACATATAGAGGTTTCAACATCATGAGGATTATCAGGTCATGTTTGGCTCAATAATGAAAGAAATGAATGTTCAGGATATTTATAATGAGTTTTTTTTCATGCTTGTTGAGTTTTGACACTTGAGGCGACATGAGTTACAGCATCTATTCAACTAAGAGACAGTTCACCCTGTAATAAAATTAACATTTGCTAATTTACTCATCCTCAGGCCATCAGAGAGGACTTTTATCTTCGATAGAGCGTTAAAAACAGTGTTTAGCTGAAACAGGTTATTTATTAAATGCATGTTAATAGGTATCGGCACTTTAAGAGTTAAAAAGGCAATGATGTTGTGCAAGAAACAGATCTTAATTTACAACATTATTACCTTTAATTTCACAGCCTTGGCTTTTTTATGCTATTAAGTGTTTCGTTTTGTAATGCGGGGTCACACTAGAGTTTGAGCATGCAAATTTCTGTCATACAACATTGCGAAAAGAGGCGGGATTAAACAAGATGATTAGTCATTTTAAAAAGCGGGCGATTGGTCTATATTTAAAATTTCGGTCCAGAAAGGTCATGTTTTGATCTTCGATTGGTCTCACGCAGTCACGTGATTCGAGTTCACAGGTCGCATGAGCCCACGTTTCCGATCTGTTACATTCTACGTATGACTGGATGAGACTATTGGGCGAAAAGTGCAGTGTGATCACAGCTTTAGTGATGTAAGAAGAAGCATTACATGTAATAATCTTTTAAATGGCACCATCAAACATTGAGTTTTTGTTGACAGTGGTTTGCCTAAAATAGTTGCACATACGTTTTTTGGGTTTACTTTGTGGAACAACAACAATAATAATAATAATTAATACCAAATGCACCGAAGCATTGCAGAAACATCTTGTATTTCCTGAGGGAGAGTAAATTAACCACATTACTGCAAATGAACTGAAGCAGCTCTCTTATTCCATTTCCTACGACTTAGTCCCTTTATTCATCAGGGGTCGCCACAGCGGAATGAACCGCCAACTTATCCAGCATATGTTTTACACAGCGGATGCCCCTCCAACTGCAACCCAGTACTGGGAAACATCCATCCACACTTGCATGCATACACACCCACTACAGCCAATTTAGTTTATTCAATTCGCCTATAGCGCATATCTTTGGACTTGTTAGGGAAACCGGAGCACCCTCAGGAAACCCATGCCCACACGGGAAGAACATGCTCGCACAGAAATGCCAACTGACAAAGATGAGACTCAAACCAGTGACCTTTTTGCTGTGAGGCGACAGTGCTAACCACTGAGCCACCCCTCTTTTATCTGTTAACCGTTATTTTTTACAAAAACAAAGGCAAGACATTTAAAGCAGCGCATTAGTTACTACCTCTACCGACAACCAGAGCCGTCCAATGAAAGCGGAGTGCCAGAACAGCATCGTCCAATGAAAGCGAAGCATTTACAACAGTAATTTGAATGATACTGGTGTAGAAAGAGAATCGGGATTTCTCTTGAATGAGTTTGTCTATACACTAACAGCATTAGTCAGAGAGATTCAAGTGGAACAAATGATCAATAACAGCAAAATTACTCAGTAAAAAGGCCTCTACGCACCGCCAACGCCACGCAATCAGCAACACTATGTTTGTGATTGTTCTTGAGAATATAGTACATTTGATTTATTTAGTCAGTTTGACTAAGATGTGCCCGGGTCATGCTTCAGATTGAATTCAAGCTTATTTTAGGTCCAGTAAGATGGAGGCCTGTCACATTATTCAATACATTGACTAATTGCGCAACACATGGACATGACCTCAATAGGGTATATGCCGAGCTAGTGCTGTTCCCATGCTGATACACTTCCGGTGACTGATACGGTTTCTTATACAGCATCGATGTTGTAATGTCATTAAAATACATTCAGTTAAATAAACTTTAGCATTTATTTAGTTGTTCAAGTGTAAAACGAGACAAAAAGCTGTTTACTCGCACACACCCGTCAGAATTGGCAGGCTATCGCTGAAGGGGGGGAATGTAATTTGATGCAGTGCTTCTTGTACAATCTGAGACCCACTTTAAGTCGGATATCACTCAGCTAGTGGAGATAGCTGATTTTTAAAGAAAACAAACCTTAAACGCACCGGATTTTGCATTGGCATTCAATTCGCCGGAAGCGCTTAACCCAGGTTACTGGCAAATTAAAAGTCCTATTAGCATGCTACGGCATATACCCCATTATTTTTGGTGATGCAATACATATCGGCCATACATAATAACCAATTCTTGCTGATTGTGCGACATCTCTATCTCTATTGGAGGTGTCAGTGTCCAACGCGCAATGTATTGTGTGCAATATCATACGGGACGAATCTACACTTCGGATTTTAACCGGAAATAGTAAACCATCCTGGAACCTTGGGCATACTCTTTTTCAGTATTAGGGACATGCTAATTCTATTTTCAAATACTATTTAGGAAGAATAGTATGCGAATTGGGGCGCAGCACAAGACTCATTTGGACACCTTGATTAGTTGGATCAGCTGTGTTTGATTAGGAGTTGACCTAGGACAGGGCTATTCAATTGGTGGCCCGCGGGCCTAGCCCAGCCCCCGAGGCAATTTGTTCTGGCCCTCCAAATAGTGTGACCAAGGCATAAAAATAAATTTAGTTCAGTCGAAAAACGGCCGCTATAGCTATGAAGTGACATGCATCTGTTCAATTCAGCATGAGCTGCAGAGGGCGTAAGTCACCATAAGCGAGTGGTGCGGACAGCCGAAAACATTTAGATATGTTTAGTAGAAAATGCCTTTTGTACAATGTACAATGCATTGGCTGATTTCACCATTAACTGCGCTTTAATTCGTCACAGTTAATTAATCGTAAAGGCTTCTCATTTCGGTTGCACAGAAATTTTATGACAAGTTGCCAACTGTGCGCTAGTTTAAAGTTCTAAGTATATACACCGAGGCTTCTACACACACTCACCGGATTAATTATTGCAGCGGCATCACGTCTTTTCCGCTTGCAAGTTTGTTATTTCTAATGTAAGAATGACAATATGCGCGCACAAGCAGAGTAACGCACTTGCATCTGTCCGGGCGCACGCAGTAAAAAACATCTCACGGTGAGAGTTGTGCGTGGCTTTCAGTGCAATGTAAACAAAAGATAAGTTAGACTAATTATTATTAAAATGATTATATACGCATGAACCCAGATGATAACAACAGATAATCGAAATAGCTACTTTCCTAATATAAAGCCTGTTATTCTAAATTACATTAGACGTGATAACCCTAAAAGCATGATTGTTCTTCAGACAATATCGTGCTACCAAAATCAATAATGTTGCATCACTAATTGTTATGCTTTTCAAAACATAACATATGAATGTGTTTGAGTGTAGAAGAAGCCTACTTCAGCAATGCACGGCTTTTGTTGTGCGAAATACAACATTTTGAATGTTTGTAAACAACAACAAAAGTCAATTGGACAATGCAGTTTTTTTTTTAAATGCAATATATTAACATTTTAATGGAGAAAAAGCCAACCTGGGTTTCTTTGGGTGCTTTCACATCTGTAGTTCGCTTCATTTGGTCCGGACCAAGCGCAATAAATTATACATTGTTGCATTTTCTGCCGTCTTTGGGTCGTTTTCACACCACACTGCTGGCTTTGGTCCAAACCAGTTGAAACGAACCAAAATGCAGTCATCTGACAAAATCCACATCTCTCATTGGCCAGATGTTGTTGAACATATTTCCTAAACTGCTTATTGATTGGTCAGAATTCACGTGCGGGAAAATGCCAAAGAACTCTCGCAGGCGAACAAAACCTTTTACTCTGGAGGGACGACTGCGCTGGCTGATTGTATCCCTGCTTTAGACAAACTATACATTACGAAAATGAAGCGCGGCTGGAAAGCAGTGTTTAATGCATCACTCGTCACTTCAAGAGGAGACGTGAATTAATTTAGCTAAACAGCGACATGCTCATCTTGCGGAAATATTACCAATGATCCATCAGGTAATGTTTTCCCCTTGTCTCTCTCTCTCTCTCTGTTGGTAAAGCACTGTTAACAAATATTTTCCTCCATATCCCATAATGCACAGCGCATCGGCCTACGGCAGCTGAATTAGTCCAAAACGCGCAGTACTTTTTGCGGTTGGACCTGTTTTAGTACGGATCATATTCTCACCACAAATGAACCACTCCAGGGTTCGTTTGAAAGCGTACCGAGACCACCTCTTCAAGCAGGTCTCGGTACGCTTATTTGGTCTGCTTTTGGTGCGCACTCGAGTACGATTGCTGCATTCTCACCTGCCCAAACGAACCACACCAAAAGTGAAAACGAACTCTAGTGCGATTCAATCGAACTAAATAAGGCAGGTGTGAAAGCACCCTTTATGAGCACAAATACAGCATATGGGCTCTCATATGCTGTTGTGTCATCACTCATATAGCAAGTCATATCTCTCCGGCCCTTCGTTTGGGATGCTTTTCATGAACCGGCCCCCATGCCAAACTAATTGAATAGCCCTGGCCTAGGATATAGAACATTTAGTGCAACAATTACTACTGTAGCTTTTAAATGCTCAAACAGTGCAATTCATGTGCATCATATACAGTGTTCGATTATAATGAAGATTCTGTTGTGACTCACAATAGTGTTGAATGTAGAGCCAATAATTGAATGTAGAGCCAGTTCACAAATTTGGTGGCGAAAAATGACCCGGACATCATCATTTACTGCACAGGTGTCAAAGCCTGTTCCTAGAGGGCCGCAGCTCTGCACAGTTTAGTTTCATCCCTAATTAAACACACCTGATCAAAAGGGCTGAAGCAGGGTTGGAACTAAACTGCAGAGCTGCAGCCCTCCAGGAACAGGCTTTGACACCTGTGATCTACTGGATGTTTTAATGATGCTTGACTGGACTAGAAATTAAAATGGTGTTCTAGAATGTACTAAAACTTGTACATTAGGTTTCGTGCTTTATATGACGTGTTCGTGTAGATATAAACAGCTATTCATCCTACTAGTTTTCCCAAAAGTGTGCAAAATGATGATTTAAATTGGTCGTTTAGAAATGTGTTTTCACACTTGTAATAATGTCTTGTTTTAGAGGATCTTTAAAAGCTTATAAACTTGTAAAAATATTACTTTTTTATTCTTTTGGAATATCAATTTACATCATTCCTATTTACAAAAACATTAAATCCTGTAAACTATCACCTTTTTTTGTAATAAATTCCTTTTATCTGATGTTTTTAAATAGCTAACATTCAAATGTGTTGATTGTGCCATAAGATGTGAATGAATCTTCAGTTTGGCAAGCACTTTCCCGCTCTTTCTCTTTCCAAAAGGCCACCTTTGTCCGGTTGTTGCTAGAGCGGATACGTTTGCGGCCGGAAGTTAACGAGAATTATTTCTATTATTTATTAAATTTCTCATTTGTTTTATTTTATTAACGTCTAGCCCCACCCCAACCCTAAACCCAACCGTCACAGTAATATTAAATCAGTTGTACCGAGTATTAGTTTTGTTATCTATTAAATTACCCAATAAAATGTATTTTTTTAACACATACCCCCACTCGAACCCTAAACCCAACCCTCACAGTACTGTAAAAATATTAATTATTGTTATACAGTGTCATAAAAAATGCTGCTTTATTAATGTGCATAGCGCACTTCCAGCCGGCCGCATATCCGATCTAGACTTTACCCCTTTGTCCTCAAAGAAGTGGATTATGGGTAAAAAAAAAACTAAGAGAAGGCATGAAAGAATTGACGGCAGTAATATGTAGATGCATTTCAGAACACCATGCTAAACGTCATCAAATTTCCAAAGATTGTCCATCCTTCAGTGCTTCATTCTGGATCTCTGAATGGCCTCCATTTTGGCTCAGCCACTCATTGATCTCATCGAGAAACTAGCAGCCATACTGGAGGCAATGTGTTTGAAGCGGTAGCCATTTTGGATCAGGCTGTGAAACGCAGAGATGGTTTTGCTCACCATGTTGGGCTGGTGAAGCTGATGTTGTAGACTTTTGCCCAGCGCGCAAACACTTGTTTCTCCGTGATGAATCGATGGTGTGAGCCGCGGAGCCCCCTCTCGTTCTGGAGGTACGTCACGCACTCGTCTGGACCTCTGGGTTTGTAGTAGTGATATGGCATCCGCTTGGGTTGAGGACGTCTGCTTTAGGAAAATAAAGTATGAATGTATGTTAAAAGTGTGATATGTATTAGGGCTGCACAATGTTGGAAAATTCTAGCATTGCAATGTTTTTTAATTTTGCGATATACAGGGAGGGCCGTTTATATGGATACACCTCAATAAAATGGGAATGATTGGTGATAATAACGTCCAGTTTGTGGTACATTAGTATATGTGAGGGGGCAAACTTTTCAAGATGGGTGGTGGCCATTTTGAAGTCGGCCATCTTGGATCCATCTTTTGTTTGTTTCAATAGGAAGAGGGTCATGTGACACATCAAACTTATTGGGAATTTCACAAGAAAAACAATGGTGTACTTGGTTTTAACATAACGTTATTCGTTCATGAGTTATTTACAAGTTTCTGACCACTTATAAAATGTGTTCAATGTCCAACTCAACTTTAAATATTAAAAGATGAACGGATTCTTACCCACAATAGTTTGGTGGCACCATCCCATAAACCTTTATGTTGTCACACATCTCTATGGCGATCACCATGGTGAACCAGCCGGTGCTTAACCAGGACTGAGACTTTTTTCTGTGAAAATAGGAAAAGAAAAAAAAATGCTTCTAATAATAATTCACACACCGGCCACTTTATTAGGTACAGCTGACTAGTTCCGGGTTGGACTGAATTTTCCCTTCAGAACTGCCTTAACCCTTCGTGCCATAGATTCAACAAAATAATGGAAATATTCCTCAGGGATTTTGCTCAATATTGACATATTGACATGATTTGTCGGCTGCACATCCATGATGCGAATCTCCCCTTCCCCCACATCCCAAAGGTGATCAATTGGATTGAGTTCTGGTGACTGTGGAGGCCATTTGAGTACAGTGAACTCATTGTCATGTTCAAGAATCCAGTCTGAGATGATTTGTGCTATATGACATGGCTCGTTGTCCTGCTAGAAGTAGCCATCAGAA
The DNA here is from genome assembly GCF_052040795.2 of Danio rerio. Classification (NCBI taxonomy): domain Eukaryota; kingdom Metazoa; phylum Chordata; class Actinopteri; order Cypriniformes; family Danionidae; genus Danio; species Danio rerio. Next base: position 4,431,607 of record NC_141041.1, read on the forward strand.
GATGGGCACAGTGTCAGCGCTAGTAGTGTAGTGGTTAGTGCGTCGACACATGCACTCCGGTGATCACGGCGACTCGAGTCCTATGTCAAACCTTCCCCTCTCTCTAATCCCCATGTTTTCCTGTCAATTCTCTCTACTGTCCTATCGAATAAAGGTGAAAACCCCTAAAAATAGTTATAAAAAAAAGACGATGGGTACAGTGTGGTCATAATGATATGGACATTGTCAGCAGCAATACTCAGGTAGGCTGTGGCGCTGACATGATGCTCAATTGGTACTAATGGGCCCAAAGTGTGCCAAGAAAACATTCCCCACACCATTACACCACCACCAGCAGCCTGAACAGTTGATACAAGGCAGAATGGATCCATGCTTTCATGTTGTTGATGCCAAATTCTGACCCGACCATCCGAATGTCACAGCAGAAATCGAGATTCATTAGACCAGGGAGCGTTTTTCTAATCTTCTATTGTACAATTTTGGTGAGCCTGCTGGACAGGTGTACCTAATAAAGTGGCCGGTGAGCATATATGTGTATAAGGTTGTCTGTACATTTACTCAAGTGCCAAATTTGTATCAAATCAGTGCTAAAACGCCTAAAACACACAATCAAACATGCTCTAGTGAGTTCACCTGTCTCTGCCGGTCTCCTTCTGGAAAAGCGCATCAAACTTCTGCATTTTGCTGGGTGAGATGAAGAAGAAGGACAGGTTTCTGTAGGTCATGCTGACTCTCTGGATGAGGCGGTACAGCGTTCCCTTTGCTTCCCGGCTGATCTTGGAGGACGGGCCCCAGAAAATGATGATGGGGTTTTCAGAGCGGTTGAGAAACTCTGCCGGCTTGCGGACCACGCTGAAGACGCTGGAGTGAGCCACGACGCGAACAGTGGTCCGGTTGCCCACATCTGACTGGTGTCCGGAGGTGGGAGCATTGTTCATGCGGAAAACACACTGCGTTCTGTCGATCTCCTCGCCCGCCTGAGAGCCCAACACGTGACTGGAGCTGGTCACTAATGCGCAGTGATGGCAGTGCAGGTTTAGGCTCTGAAACACAAGATTCAGAAGATACAGAAAATCATAACATACAGTGGAAGATAAATTAATTAGAATTTTTCTATTATTTCCCAAATGATGTTTAACAAAGCAAGACATTTTTCACAGTATTTTCTTTTTTTTTTTCTTCTGGAGAAAGTCTGATTTGTTTTATTTCAGCTACAATAAAAGCGGTTTTTAATTTTTTACAAACCATTTCATGGTCAAAATGATTAGCCCCCTTATGCTATATTTTTATTTAGTCTACAGAACAAACCACCGATATACAGGGTGGGCCGTTTATATGGATACACCTCAATAAAATGGGAATGGTTGGTGATAATAACGTCCTGTTTGTGGTACATTAGTATATGTGAGGGGGCAAACTTTTCAAGATGGGTGGTGACCATGGTGGCCATTTTGAAGTCGGCCATCTTGGATTCATCTTTTGTTTGTTTCAATAGGAAGAGGGTCATGTGACCTATCAAACTGATTGGGAATTTCACAAGAAAAACAACGGTGTGCTTGGGTTTAATGCAACTTTATTCGTTCATGAGTTATTTACAAGTTTCTGACCACTTATAAAATGTGTTCAATGTGCTGCCCATTGTGTTGGATTGTCAATGCAACCTTCTTCTCCCACTCTTCACACACTGATAGCAACACCGCAGGAGAAATGCCAGCACAGGCTTCCAGTATCCGTAGTTTCAGGTGCTGCACATCTTGTATCTTCACACCATAGACAATTGCCTTCAGATGACCCTAAAGATAAAAGTCTTAACGGGGGCAGATCAGGAGACCTTGGGGGCCATTAAACCGGCCCACGACAACCAATCCACTTTTCAGGAAACTGTTCATCTAGGGCCCCGTTTACACTAGTGCGTTTTAGTTTTAAAATGGCGTTTTAGATCAAAAACGATCCACGTCCACACTAGCGTTTTACCTAGCGTCTCTGAACATATCTCTGTCCACTCTACGCCACCAAAAACGTATATCACGTGACCATTTGCGCACTCTGGGCATGGGCGTTCTAGTATAAACAGGAAGCATGCGTCTCGCTCGGCATTTGGTTATTGTTAGTCAACAAACGCCGGTTGAACATTAAACGCGATGGCAAAGAAAGCAAGAGAGGTATTTTTGTGGACAGACGACGAGGTCGAGTTGTTACTAAACGTAACAAATGAATAACTGCACAATGGCGTCTAAAACAGACAATAGTGCAAACAACCCTCCCAATTCTGTGTCCATGTTGTTGTTTACAGTGAAGGCTGGTCTGCTGTCTTCCAATAGCGGTAAAGCCATGTGTTATAGTCATGTGATAGAGGCTTGACGAATAAGGGAAGGATACGCAATGACACAAAAGCCCCAATCAGGTAGCGAATCTCAGCAGCCCCGTCTTTGTTTTCAGATGTCTCCGTTTTTCCTCATCCGCACTAAGACGGAGCAGCAGCTTTTCAGAATGAAAACGGCCTCTTCAGCGTTTTCAAAACGCTCTGTTTTTGGCGCTTGAGAATTCCGGCGTAGTGTGGACGGATAGCGTAACAAAACTTATGCGTTTTAAAACGAAAACGAATTAGTGTAAACGGGGCCTAGGAATGCTCGGACATGACACCCATAATGTAATGGTGATCTTGCTGGAAAAACTCAGGAAACATGCCAGCTTCAGTGCATAAAGAGGGAGACACATCATCAAATAGCCAGTGGCCTTGTGGTTTCCATTGATGAAGGATGTCCCCACTATCTTTGTTGTCTATGAAGCATTTTAGATTTTTTAAGTTACAATAATGTATAAAGCTATGTAGTGTTAACAGACCTCTTGAGTTGTTTTTTCGAGTGTAGGAACTGCATCACAATATGAAAAAAAAAATGGTCACAGACTTTAGACGGCACTTGGGAACCGTTTGACGAAGTAAAATTTCACAGGAAGTCTGATCTTTTTGTTTTCAAGCGTACATTTAAAAAAACAAATACCAAAAATTAGTAGTGTAAACCGCGTGATGGTCACCTTGTTGCCGTAAACAGGAAGGTATCCGTCTTTTCCAGCCCATTTCTTGAGGTTGGTGGTTTTGAGCGTGTGGTGGATTTGACGGAAGTTGCTAGTCTTGAAGGATCTGGAAAGATCAGCTGAGCTGCTGGAGCTGTAGAGGATGAGGAGCGTCGTGATGAGGAAAACCGCTCCGTAAATCACCATCCGCTGCCCCTGCTGCCATTGCTCAAAACACACACACAAACACACAATTAGGTTTAATATTGGAAAAGTCTGATATTGGGATATTTATTTTTTTGATAAATATTGTGATATGAATAGTTTCACACGATTGTTTGAATAGCTAATAATTTGACAGTCACGGTTTTCCGGGGAGGCTAACAGTATTTAGCTACAAAAATTGAATAATCACAGTGCATTACATGCTTTTCTTACTTTGCTTTGTCTTGTTTATAGTACAAATATTCAAAAAAAATCTTAGATCACGTAAAAATATTGCTTTGTTTTCAACTTGAGAAGAAATTAAGTCAAAATTAAGAGCTTTTCCTTAAAACAAACAATATTATCTACCAGTGGGGTAAGTTAAATAATCTTGTTTTCACTTTGAGATAGATATTTGGACTCGAATATCAAATGAAATGAGTGTAGTTAATTTAAAATGTACTAAAAGTTAATTCTACTCATTTGAAGAGAGTTTTGAACTTAGTGTTGAAGGTGATGAGTTAATTTAATACCTCATTACTTCAACTGAAATGGAGTAAGTTCACAGTACTCATATAGATTAGTTAAACTCAAATGGTTTGCAGCAATTGGTTTCCTCAAATGCTTTGAGTTGCCTTAACTTATTGGATTTTACAGTACTCAGTTGGTTTGAGTTCTCTTCATTTCTTTGGTTTTACTGCGCTCATATTGCTCCGTTTACTCAAATGGATTAAGTTCACAGTACTCATTAGGATTAGTTTTTGAACTTGAATGGTTTGTTGCAATTATCAGTTTCCTTAAATAGATGTTAAACAGAAATTGGGGGGAAAAATAATTCAGGCGGGCTAATTACCCTGCTAAAAAAATCCAGCTTAAACCAGCCTAGGCTGGTGTTAGCTGGTTAACCAGCCTGGTTTTAGAGGGGTTTTGGCCATTTCCAGGCTGGTTTCCAGCCATTTCCAGCCTGGTCTTAGCTGGTCAGGCTGGAACATGATCAGCTAAAACCAGCCTGGTTTAAGCTAGTCATAGCTGGTTTTGGCTAGGCTCCCAGCCTGGCTAGGCTGGTCAAGCTGGTTTTAGCTGGTCATCTCCCAGCCTGACCAGCTCAGACCAGGCTGGAAATGGCCAAAACTCCTCTAAAACCAGCCAACCAGCCTAGGCTGGTTTAAGCAGTTTTTTTTCAGTGGGGAATTCTGACTTCAATTGTCTGTATGTATGTATGTATGTATGTATGTATGTATGTATATGTATGTATGTATGTATATATATGTATGTATGTATGTGTGTATATGTATGTATGTATGTATATATTTGTATGTATGTATGTATGTATGTATATATATATATATATATATATATATATATATATATATGCATGTATGTATGTATGTATGTATGTTTGTATGTATATATATATATATGCATGTATGTATGTATGTATGTATGTGTGTGTGTATATATATATATATATATATATATATATATATATATATATATATATAAATATATATATATATATATATATATATATATATATATATATATATGGTCATGGACAAGTAGAGTTTTCATTTTTAAAATGCACTTCATTTAACCAGTGCATGTAATTTAAGAATAACTTTGAAATATATACGTTTTCTACTCACTTTATCTACGAGCTGCAGTGTCATTCTCCTGCCACCCTTCTATCAGGTTTCAGTTCTCATGCCTGGAGAGAGAGATTGAGAGAGAGAGTGAAACTTGAGCATTTTCAGTGCTATCATCAAGCCTCCGACACAGACACACATGCACACGCAGAGCCAAACCTGTGTGTAAATAACATGTCAATTCAATTAATATTATACTACGAAATAACATGCATTTACTTTCTTCCCTTTATAGGATTTGCAATGGAAGTAACAAATTATTCATTCATTCATTCATTTTCTTGTCAGCTTAGTCCCTTTATTAATCCGGGGTCGCCACAGTGGAATGAACCCCCAACTTATCTAGCAAGTTTTTAAGCAGCGGATGCCCTTCCAGCCGCAACCAATCTTTGGGAAACATCCACACACACACTCATACACTACGGACAATTACTAGCCCTCCCAATTCACCTGTACCGCATGTCTTTGGACTGTGGGGGAAACCGCAGCACCCGGAGGAAACCCACGCGAACACGGGGAGAACATGCAAACTCCAGTAACAAATTAACTACTTTTTTTTTATTTTATTTAAATTTAGGAATAAACTAAAAAAATATATATTAAAAAGTACCAAAAAAAGTGAAGGAATCACTTTAGTTCTTCAGTACCAGAAATGTAACAAACACAAGAAGTGAGTACATATAAATCATTTTTCCCCTTCTGAATCAATAAAGAAAGCTGGAAGCAATAAAACATGTCTTCTGGAAAAGAAGATTTAGCTAAAACAACTAACAAAAACAGTAGCTAACTTTAAAGAAGTACTAAATATCCTATCCAGGAGGCTGCTTCATAAAAGTCGTCAAGGAAAGTGGAAATTAAAGTCAAAAACCTGACTACAATGAGCCGAACTAAACGTCCACACTTATTGGTTGCATAACAGCAAGTTGGAGATCATTGCATCTAGCTAATCTGAGTTGAAATCATGTAGATAACTGCTCGTGCACGTTACTGTTGTGAAACTTTAAAGGTCGAGCATAGATGCATCGATTATGTTGTGTGCTACCTTGTCAACAACGATGAAAGAAAGATTTCTGAAATTAGACACAGCTATGATCACAGCGAGTGAGGAGTGTTTGATTTTTGAGTTCAAACATATAAAAACTACGTGTCGCAACAAAGCAAGAGAGAAGGCTGACGGGAAATTGCAGATTTTAAAACATAGGCCATTATTTAGGTCTAATAATAATAATATTTTATATATTTTATAATAATATAATTATAAAATGTATATATTTATTATATATGAAATATAATAATTGTTATTATAATATTTTATTATAATAATAAAATAGGAATATTTAAAATATTTAATATTAATATATTTTATAATATATATATATATTATTATAATATATATATATATTTATTATATATAATATATTAAGTATTATTATATTATTTTATAATAATAATACTAAAATAATATTTTAAATATTTTAAAGTACATTGAAACTGTGCTTCCACACTCGTGCGAGAGAGAGAGAGAGAGAATGCGCACTTACTGCCAATTGTTCGATGCAAAGAAAACGTTTTCATATATATGTATACGTTTTCATATATATATGTATATACAGCTGAAGTCAGAATTATTAGCGCCCCTTGGATTTTTTTTTTTTTTTGTATATTTCCCAATTGATGTTTAACAGAGCAAGGAAATTTTCACAGTATGTCTCATAATATTTTTACTTCTGGAGAAAGTCTTATTTGTTTTATTTTGGCTAGAATAAAAGCAGTTTTAAATTTTTTAAGCACCATTTTAAAGTCAAAATTATTAGCCCCTTTAAGCTCTATATTTTTTCCGATAGTCTACAAAACAAACCACTGTTATACAATAACTTGCCTAATTACCCTAACCTGCCTTGTTAACCTAACTAACCTAGTGAAGCCTTTAAATGTCACTTTAAGCTGTATAGAAGTGTCTTGAAAAATATCTAGTCATATATTATGTACTGTCATCATGGCAAAGACAAAATAAATCAGTCATTAGAAATGAGTTATTAAAATTATTATGTTTAGAAATATATATATATATATATATATATATATATATATATATATATATATATATATATATATATATATATATATATATATATATGTAACACATGCATGGCATCACCCATTTCCTGCGATAAAAGCCAGAATTAAAGATAAGTTATGGAGATATGAGACCAAATGCAAATAAAAAACAGCTTGTCGATGAGAACAGCGGAAAATACACACGAAAAAGAGCATAAACACACACCTGTGACATTACAGTATCCTGCAGTGAACAGGACAGGTGTAAAACATTCAAGCATGACACCTGTTCATTTCAATATCAATGTCAATACAAAACCAGTCATTGGCATAAAGACCAATATTTGGATATTGACATATATACGTCATCTTAAAGCTATAATAAACACACTTTACATTGATTGTTTGTTAATAGGATAATGTTTGGAACCTGATAGTTAAAAAAATCTAAATATTGAGAAAAATGCCTTTTAAGTCCAAATTATAGTGGTTGAAAAGTCTGTATTATCAGATTTAACTTTAATTACATACAAAACGATTATGATTACTTTATACCTAATATCTTGGAGACCTTTATTAATTTTTTTTTCTACTCTTTCTAGATGATGTTTCTGTATTGTATATCTAATGTAAAAAGCTTTGTGTACCATATACCTATAAGTAAATGTGGAAATTAATGCAATAAAGATACAAATAAATAAATCAATACATTTTTAATATACAGATGAAGTCAGAATTATTTGCCCTCTTTGAATATTTTTTTCTTTTTCAAATATTTCCCAAAAGATGTTTAACAGAGCAAGGAAATTTTCACAGTATGTCTTCTTCTGGAGAAAGTCTTATTTGTTTTTGTTCGGCAAGAATAAAATCACTTTTTAAATTTTTAAACACCATTTTAAGGACAAAATTATTAGCCTCTTTAAGCTATATATTTTTTTCGATAGTCTACCGAACAAATCATCATTATACAATAACTTGCCTAATTAGCCTAACCTGCCTAGTTCACCTAATTAACCTAGTTAAGCCTTTAAAAGTCACTTTAACCTGTATAGAAGTGTCTTGAAAAATATCTAGTCAAATATTATTTACTGTCATCATGGAAAAGACTAAATAAATCAGTTAGATTAGAGATGAGTCATTAAAACTATTATGATTAGAAATGTGATGAGAAAATCTTCTCTCCGTTAATCAGAAATTGGGGAAAAAAACGTTCAGGGGGGCTAATAATTCTGACTTCAACTGTATATACAAGCATGACACCTGTTCATTTCAATATCAGTGTCAATACAAAACCAGTCATTAGCATAAAGACTGGAATTTGGAAACAATAAACGTCATCTTAAAGCTAAAATAAACACATTTGGCTTTGATATTTGTTAATAGAAAAATGTAAATATTATAAAAGTGATTAATTAAATTAAATTAATTAAAAAGTGATAATTCTGTATTTTCAGATTTTACTTTGATTACATACAAGAAGTTACTTCAGGATTACGGTAGTTTATTAACATTTTTCATAATATCTGAGTATTCTGAGTCCTGAATTTTATTAATTTCTTCTAATCTTTCTGGTTTGTCATGTTTAATTATTTTGTATATCCAATGTAAAGAGCTTTACATGTCATATATCTGAAAGTAAATGTGGAAATAAATGCAACAAGCAACAAAAATACCACAAAAATCATTTATTTTTTGTCCAAATTAGGTTCTTAGAGATGGATACAAATAAAAAAATAAGCACTTTTTCTATAGACATATAAAATGTAGTAATTTATATTATACAGTGCTCAGCATATATAAGTACACCACTCACAAATCTCTCTTTTAAATTCATATTTTTAATAGGAAGCTATATGCAATATTATATTTGTGCATATACATTAGATTAGTCAATACTGAAGCAAATCTGGAGCTAATCTTACACAATAACTTGCGATAACACTGTAAAAACTAGTACACTCAAAATTATATGTTATAGAAAAATATTTAATACAATTTTTAAAAATGAGGAAAATTCAACATTTTTTTATTTAGTTGAAATTTTGTTGCAATATTTTGCTTTTAATTGTATCTTTTAATTTCCAAAATATGTGTGGTGACAAAAAAATATTATTTTAAGAAATATATCTGTTTAATAAATCTGCTTTGTTTAAATGCACTAAAATAAATTCACTGAGATACTGATAAAAATAATCATTTTCAATATGGGGTGTACTCAATTATTCTGTGCATTGTATAAACATCTATCTATCTATCTATCTATCTATCTATCTATCTATCTATCTATCTATCTATCTATCCATCTATCTATCTATCTATCTATCTATCTATCTATCTATCTATCTATCTATCTATCCATCTATCTATCATCTATCTGTCTCTGTCTAGCTGTCTATCTAGTTCATCCATCCATCCGTCTATCTATCTATCTATCTATCTATCTATCTATCTATCTATCTATCTATCTATCTATCTATCTATCTATCTATCTATCTATCTATCTATCTATCTATCCATCCATCCATCCATCCATCCATCCATCCATCCATCCATCCATCCATCCATCCATCCATCCATCCATCCATCTATCTATCTATCTCTGTCTGTCTAGCTGTCTATCTAGTTCATCCATCCATCCGTCCGTCCGTCCGTCCGTCCGTCCATCCATCCATCCATCCATCCATCCATCCATCCATCCATCCATCCATCCATCCATCTCTCTCTCTCTCTCTCTCTCTCTCTCTCTCTCTCTCTATATATATATATATATATATATATATATGCATTTGTATGTGTGATGTTTTATCTTATTATTTATTTACTTATTTACTGCATAATTGTGTTTTCAGAACTAGAATAGTGTTTGTGTATATGTATCTATATTATTTATATTGTTTTAAAGAGATATGATTTTCTGTCTGACCTAAAATGAACCTTATAAAGCAAAAAGTTTTGATATATTTACAGTTGGAAATGAACAAAAAGTAATCACTGAAGATGATTTCTACCTAATATTATCACGATTTTTGGTAATATATATATATATATATATATATATATATATATATATATATATATATATATATATATATATATATATATATATATATATATTATTTTTGACTCGAATATAAACTAATATTTTCTCATCTATTGCTACAAATATACTCATATCATGTCCAGGGTCACATGTATGGTGAAAGATAAATAAGTAACAGTTAATGTGCGTACATGCTCTTTCAGAAAAATCCTGTCAGACTGAAGGGAGTCCTGCTAAGTATAACGTTATTAAACCTGTCTTTCGTAAGTCAGTTTCATAACGGCCTCATTACAACCTACAAAGGCTATTTAGCAGATATCAAGCCATATATGAACAGAAATACAGTTTTACCTGTCAAAATCCATCCAACACGCAGACATGATGTATATAATGCTGATGCTGAGGCTCTGCTTGATCGTCAAAGCGCGTCTGATATTGCGGGAGAAGCGATTGTTGAAGCCAGTCAGTCGACGTCGGATGAGCGTTTTTCTTACCGTTGCGTCAGGGTTTTTTTGTGGATGTTGTTGTATCCGCGAAGCATTATTATCATCATCATCACAGCCATAATCATCACTATCAGTCAGTTCTTCAGCCGCCTCATAATAATGATCTCCGCCGGAGGAGAGTCTGCGCATGCGCCGCAAACCATTCTGAAGATGCGACGCGCCCACGGTAGAAAGCTCATGATGTCAGGAGCAAGTCGACCAATAGGAACGACGCGAGGAGAAAAAGATGATGGTCTGTTGATTAACCGTGTCGCGATGTCTTACTTTAAATATAAAAATACATTGGTTATTTAATAAACTTTAACATGGTTATTCTATTTTTATAGACTATTTTGATGGATGTAAATAATAACAATAGTCCTAACCTATTTCCTGCATTACATTTTTAATTTCCATAGCATCCAAGAATGCAAACATGTTCACATATTGATAAATAATCTTATGACAGCCGTTTTAACATTAAGATATGATTGAATTTCCTCGTGTTAAGGTGACAAAATAGTTTAATAAGCAGGAAACATTCATGGGCTAGTGACATTGGCACATTGAAATGGCTGGAATTTAACTATCAGAAATATTAGTATTATTTTTAGTTTATAGTACCACTAATATTTATACATTTCGTAGATTATTAAATTGCAGTTTTGTTTTATTATGATTACTTTAAGATTTATGTATTGATCATTTATTTATGTATGTGTATTGACACACACACACACACACACACACACACACACACACACACACACACACACACACACACACACACACACGTTTGTTTTTGTGAAAAGTGGGGACATTACATAGGTTTCCATTCATTTTATACTGTCCAAACCGTATATTATATTGCCCTCACCCCACCCCACCCCTAAACCCAACCATCACAGGAGACTGTGTGCAGCTTTACTCTCTGATTAAACTCATTCAGTAGGATTTATACGCATTTTAAGAAATGAGGACGTCACCAATGTCCTCATATTTCACCTCCTTTTTGTAATACCTGTGTCATACCCATGTCATTATACAGATTTGTGTCCTGATATGTCACAAAAACACGTACACACACACACACACACACATACACACAATATTAGTTTTATTTTATTATGAATAATTTAATAATTATATATTATTTATATGTCCATATATATTTACACATATAGTTTATTTTGAAATGGAAAAAAAAACTTCAGATTTTTTTTATTGTTATTTTTGTTAATTCCTATGTTGATAATTTTATTTGGTACTGTGTGTTATCAATATTTTTTAAACGTTTAACATATCTGAATCACATCCTTTTGTGTGTGTATGTGCATTAATTTCTTCTTTTTATATAACAATAAATTAATTTGTGAGATATATAAAATTTAAATAACACATTTAAATTAAATATCAATATAACATTTTATAAAACATACACTCAACGGCCACTTTATTAGGTACACCTTACTAGTACCAGGTTGGACCCATTTTGCTTTCAGAACTACCTTAATCCTTCATAGCATAGATTCAACAAGATGCTGGAAATATTCCTAAGAGATTTTGCTCCATATAGACATGATAGCATCATGCAGTTGCTGGAGATTTGTGCTCAATTGGAATGCAATCTGGTAATGGTGGAGGCCATTCGAGTACAGTGAACTCATTGTCATGTTCAAGAAACCAGCAACAATACTCAGGTAGGCTGTGGCATTGACACAATGCTCAATTGGTACCCAATTGGTATATGTACGTACGTATATATATATATATATATATATATATATATATATATATATATATATATATATATATATATATATATAGTGCAAAAAACACATTCAACCACAATCATTTTGTATGTTTAAGTTTAATAAATGCAAAATATAAATTTGACATGTATATCAACAAAGACCTGAACTTAAGCCTCATTCATCAAGGACCAAAAACATAAATAAAAATGTAAATTATCACAGAATTGCAGTTCAATCTTCAGATGAATCACTTTTAAAGGGCTAAACTGAACACACGGTACCATAAGAGTCTCATACATTTAAAACACACTCAAAATACTCTCTGAAGACTATCTGATGATTTATAGATGTTCATTATTCATATTAGGCTGTGCGTTAAAAAGTACAAAAAGACGACAGTGTGAAATACAGCAAATGAGCACAGTAAATCTTCTGACATTAATTCACAATGTGACATTATTAGTGGTGTAACGAATTACAAATCTCACAGTTCGGATCATTTTTCGGATCAGTCAAAAAGAGGAAGAGACAAATGTAATTTGCTTTCCATTTTTGACATAAACAGCACTGCAAGAAACTCAGAAGCTGTAACTTTACTAAAGATAAAATGAAAAAATAATCAGCTGAATAAAATATAAATAGTAAGATATTGAGTGCTGTGAACAACTCACTGGTACTGTTGCTGATAACGCTAAATGTGGAAATAAAACATTATACTTTGTACAACCAATATTTATTTTTAGCCTCATTTTCAATAAATAATTCAGTTATTCACTCATAAAACTTCATGTTTCATTGCTAGATGGATCACGTGTGAAGAATTATTCAGTGGCATATTTTTAATGGCTGGTAAATAATGTAATTGCTGCCTACAACTTTCACTTGTGAGAGTCAAGTTAAATGCACATGACAGTGATTTTAATCTTTATCAGTGGTTTTATCTAAACTGTTATTCCAGTACTTGTGTTATTTGACTGTATGTAACTTCATAACTAACTCAAAAGACTAAAGACTCGATCTCTTTCTTGATCTTTTGCGTTTTTTAAACCTGGATTTGAGCGCAGCGATTCGAAGTATTTATAAACATATGCAAATCCAATAGTATCTGGATGCAGCCTTTATGATGCAAGCTGAGATTGCATCACTCAGCGATGCAATGTCAGACACAATGCACTCAATGGAGTGAATGACGTCACTGTGACGGGTGGGGTTAGGTGAGTGCATTAAAAAGCATTGGATGCAGCTCAGATTGCACTGCACCGAGTCTGCATCCAGACCCCTCTCTGCAAATCACCATCATTTATAATGTTGCGTGGGTGTTAAGATCCCGATCTCTTAATGATTAATCATGCAGCTGCATTAATGCAGACTAAACAAGTAGTGACAGAAAACACCTTTAATAACCTAAGAAACCCACCACATCCCTAAAAACCCACTATGACTTCTTCCATCATCATTATATTCAACAGGAAAGCCTAAATGCTTTCATACATGTGATTTGAATGGCGTGAGAGGTGATCTCTCTGAGATTGTCACAAATTTAGGAGTAATCTACAAGTAAAAACCAAAAATTATAATCCGCGGGTCACATGTGTTCCCGAACCATGGGTTGTGATCATAGACTTTAAAATATATGGACGTAGTATCCGTGACGTCACCCATAGGTTTCTAAAGAGCGCAAAAGAAGCCACAAGTAGGCGCGGCCAACCGTCGCCATTTTGGTCAAGCGTCATCACACCCACGGCGGGATACCAAACAAGGGCAAAGAGGCGGAGAGTGAGCGGAGCTACAGACACCTGCTAGCATTTAGCTTGGACCTGGTTCAGACACACTTTACTTTGGGAGAAATGCTTAATACTTTATCACCTGTGACTCGTTTGTATTCTGACCACTTGTGCTTGGCTGTACACTATATCAATAAAGTGTTTAGACTTGTAAAAACACTGCTGTAATACATTGAGCCACTAAACATTGTTCTTATGACGTTTTCAACAGGAGGAAAACGCAAATTACTTCCAAACACTTCAGATATAGTCTGTGTTAGTTAATGTAAGACTATTGATGAAATCCAGCATAACACCGTATGACAACGCCTCAGATGACTGATCTACAGCCCACAGCTAATCAATCTGACAGATTCTGGAGTGCATTACAGCTCTAAATATAATTATAAACGATAAATGATCTTAAATAAAACAAATACATGTATAGAGATGGTATATAAGTATATAACTTTACTCACATGGGAAACGGAGGCCACGTGAATGGTTTGTGAGCACAATTAAGTTCACTCAGCATGCCATGCCATTTAATAATTGTAGGAAACAAGTCCAAAAGGCAGTTGAGTGTGTAAAGCCACATAAAACAACACAGAAATACAATGAATATGCCGAGTTCAGTGGCCAATTTGCAGGATTCAGCTGAAGTGACGTGACGGCGACCAACGAGAACTAGCTGTCACTCAAGTGACCACGCCCTTAATTATGCAAACTTAATATAACTTAATATAAAGGAAACGGATGAGTTATAAAAAAATTCACCCCCCTCACAGTTGTCATGAAGGGTAATATTAGCTGTATTAACCTAAATCTTTTTTTGTACCAGGCTGTAAACACCTTTTTTTCTGCTGTAAAGTTGGCCATTGTAACAGTGGGCTCAATTGAAATTTGCTCTGTTTTGGAGCCAGGAGCGGCCACGACTAGCGGAATTTCAGATGAATTGCAGTTTTAGTTACTTCCGTATTGGCTTCCTGAGGGAGAGCGGGAGGTTGCCGCTTGGTTGTAATCCATTACACCACCTAATCATTATACATCAGTTGTATTCTCTCAAGTGAAAACAAGAACACACACGCATGCAATGTCTGAAAACTGAAAATAACACAGTTAGTTCCTGATGTAACGGTTTGCATCTTGTGATCAATACAAAAATAAACTTATAGAGTCGTAAAAGTCACTCTTTTTCAAATCTTTACGTAAAAAAAAACAAAACAGAGAAATACTCCTGGGTTAGTTTGAATACTCGCTGCAAATGCTTAAACAGTGGAAATAATTAGCAGACAATATTTCTGCACATGCTGTTGTCAAAATGGCTGTACGTTCTCTATAAATACACACAACATAACTAAACAAAGATTAAAAAGGGCAACGACGGCAAGAGCTCAAGTCAATCTTTTCTAGGGAAAAAAAATTGTTGTTGCGTTGGGCTTCAAACTACATATTTACTGATAAATTTAATAGGAAACCCCACAATAAAA
This sequence comes from Danio rerio, assembly GCF_052040795.2. Taxonomy (NCBI): domain Eukaryota; kingdom Metazoa; phylum Chordata; class Actinopteri; order Cypriniformes; family Danionidae; genus Danio; species Danio rerio. The sequence goes on from NC_141041.1 coordinate 4,447,062, forward strand.
ACCATTGATATTCTGTTATTTAGTACTAATAGGTTTGCAGTATAATTAAAATTGTCCATCATCACAAAGATTCAAAACGTATTGAGCAATCATATGATAAATATTATGATTTGTGACATAATTAAAAATGATAATACGATATTAATTGTCATATTTACAGAGCTAAGATCACAGTGCTTATTTACTCGGTAATGTTGGTTCGTTTATAAATGTATATTTTACTTTAAATATTAGTTGCATTATTAGTACTTTGTTTTTTTATTTTAAATACATATAAACATTTTAATAAATTATAATATATTCTTTCTGTTTTATCTCTAAAGTGTGTATACAGTGCTCAGCATAAATGAGCATAGATATATACATTAGATGTCGCCTACCCTGTTGTTGTCTATTGGACGGAATGCGTCAATAGAGCCGCCATTTTAGTACAGGGTAGTGCTCCTTTGAAATGAATGCGGGACCAAGCTGCAGTGGAGGACTGTGGCCATCCAAAGCCAGAGATATACACATATACACATATATCTGTGATTGGCAATTTTCCTGGATGTGAGTATGCAATTATTTTTTCTACACTTTCTCTATCACTTTTCTACATTGATGTATCAGTGATCGCACAGGCATTCCTGAAAAACAGCTTGTGTTTGTGTGTATGGAAATGTACTATCCACCCTCCATGTTAAATTAGATCTAATCCGTGTCCTGAAACACCCCTCCTCTACTGCTTTCACTTCCCATTCTGACGGAGGGAGCGATTCGTTTGTCAATGAATCTCCGTTATGAACGACTTCTTCACTTAGCCGACAATAATAAAAGTTTCTGGCAGCGCAGCATCTCGTTGTCATATTTCTTTTGCATTGTTTGCTGATTTTATTCAACAAAACTAGCATAAGCCGAGTGTTTAGTGTGAGTTGGTGGTGCTGCTTGCCTTATGCTGAATGCAGCAAGTGACTGTTATCTGTCTTAACTAAGTTCTATCTTAACGTTACCTGTGTAGCACAAAAGTTCATGACATACAAAAACGTAAAAAACTTAATATTACCTATGAAATGTTCTGCCTTTGTGCTTTGTTTTCTTTGTTTGCTCATTACTACACCCGTAGACAGCGCTAAAGTCCAGCATTTTCGCGTAATAACACTGTCTTGACTAGTGCGGCTCAACGACACTTTTCCTGGGAGCACTGTACAAATATGGCAGCACAATTGACGCATGCTCAGGTTCCCTATGCAATATCTAGTGTATATATCTATGATAAATAAGTACACCCCATTTTGAAATTGAATATTTTTATGAATTTCTCAGCGAATATAGGTCAGATATTTTGGTGCATTTGAACAAAACAGATTTATTAAACATACCTATATATTAAAATAACATTTTAGTCACCGGTCAGCTATAGAAATAGGAAAATAATACATTTAAATTAATGTGAAATATTGCAAAACAATAAAAGCTAAATTTCAATTAAATTTTGTATACACTTTTTGCATCTCTTGATTTTTGCACTTTTTAAAAAATTTTTTTTTAATATTTTCCCCTAACATATACAGTTAAAAAATTAGTTAAATTTTTTTTCTGGTGCTCCTAATTTTTTTCTGATGCTCCTAAGTTTTTTTCTGGTGCTCCTACATTTTTTTCTGGTGCTCCTATTTTTTTCTGGTGCTCCTACACTTTTTCTGATGCTCCTAAGTTTTTTTCTGGTGCTCTTAATTTTATTTCTGGTGATCCAAAAATTTTTTTCTGGTGCTCCTAAATTGTTTTTGGTGCTCCTACACTTTTTTTGATGCTCCTAAGTTTTTTTATGGTGCTCTTAATTTTTTTTCTGGTGATCCAAAAAAAATTTCTGGTGCTCCTAAATTGTTTTTGGTGCTCCTACACTTTTTTCCGATGCTCCTAAGTTTTTTCTGATGCTCCTAAGTTTGTTTTTTTTTCTTGTGTGTGTTCCTATTTTTTCTGGTGCTCCTAATTTGTTTTTGGTGCTCCTACACTTTTTCTGATGCTTCTAAATTTTTGAAGTTGGAAAGTTGGGAGCACCAGTGCTACCAAGTAAAAAAGTTCATTTCGAGCTCTGCCACACAGAATCTATTGGCCCAATTCAGCACGATTGTCTAACCAGCGGTGTACATACAATATACAAAAGGAACATAACCATTTTTTAAAAACGTCTGATGGTAAATCATACTAAACGTTTATTATTTTAGGTCCGTTAGGATTACCTACATGATTTACATTTGATAAATGCCAGAATAGTAAGATAAATTTTTTTTGAGAATGTTTTATTAATTTCTAGACAGTCAAAAGTTTACATGCATTTTCTTGGGATTTTTTATCTTTGCTTTTAAACTGTATAACTTTGTTCAAATGTTTTGGATAGCCTTTCACAAGCTTTTCACAATAGTTTGAATGAATTTTGGCCCATTCCTCCTGACAGAACTGGTGTAACTCTGTGATCTCACTAGCCCGGGTGTATTTTTTTTGTAGTCCTCAAATTCATTCACTGTAGGCTTTACTAAGCTAACTCTGTAAAAGCTAATATCTCCCTTTGCATTGAACTTCGAGCGTCTTACATTCAGAGATGTTGTTTACGTTCACAGCTACATTACACATTAAAACATGATATCATGGTGGACCACCGCTTTAAAAAGTCTGTTGTGGAAAGTGAAATATCCTGTTTAGCTGGTTAACTGAGCAGATCAGTACAGTAGTCTGTTAGTGGTAGTAGTCTAGATAAAATAGATCATATCTTTGCATGCAAGGATTAAAACATGATTCTGCATTTGATCACCATTGCTGTGAATGAACAGTGAAGACCATTATTCATGGCTGATATGAGAGGTATCATGTGAGGCAGTTTAGTGGTTGAACATGAAAAGCGAAAGTAAAATTGACAAAAAACTAACGTAGAAAAGACAAATCTTTGACACGTTCAGCTACACAATAAAGCATTACTAAAGAGGCTTGTTATGAAGAATAATATGCAGGATTAAAGAGAAAGTTCAAGCAGACATGAATATACAGTTGAAGTCAGAATTATTAGCCCCCCTTTAATTTTTTTTTATCAAATATTTTCCAAATAATGTTTAGCAGAGCAAGGAAATTTTCACAGTATGTCTGATAATATTTTCTTTTCTGGAGAAAGTCTTATTTGTTTTATTTCGGCTAGAATAAAAGCAGTTTTAAATTTTTCTTAAACCATTTTAAGGTCAAAATGATTAGCCCCCTTTAAGCTATATTTTTTTCGATAGTCTACAGAACAAACCATCGTTATACAATAACTTGCCTAATTACCCTAACCTACTTAGTTAACCTAACTAACCTAGTTAAGCCTTTAAATGTATAGAAGTGTCTTGAAAAATATCTAGTACTGTCATCATGGCAAAGATAAAATAAATCAATTATTAGAAACGATAATAAAACTATTATTTTTAGAAATGTGCTAAAGAAATCTGCTCTCCTTTAAACAGAAATTGGGGGGAAAAATAAACAGAGGGGGGGCTAATAATTCTGACTTCAACTGCAAGATGGTTCATTTTTCACCACGATGAAGGTGATAGGTGAAGTTTAGCTAAAAATTGTTTTACTTAATTACAAAAATGAATCTACTAGTACTCACTCAGTATGACAATGAGTCAATTAACAGCACATTTTAACTCCTGTGTGAACTGTCCTGTTAAAGGAGTCATGAACTGAGAAACTACAATCCCCTTGATCTTTTGACCTATGGGAGTTCATAGTACTATAAAAACATCTTGTCAGTTTCAGATCTCAACACTTTGTATTTCCTCTTAAATCAGCTCATATTAAAGGCAGTCCACAAAAACGACAGGTTCTGGAATGTCTTACTATATGATGTAATAGGCTGGATAAGCTCCGCCTCCACATAAGATTGACACCTACTTCTACTTCACTGCTTGTTAAGCTCTGTTAATATGCAAGTTTGTCAGCCAATCAGAGCAGTGTGCGTTTACTTCTGAGTCTACAGTTGGCCACGCCCATCCAAACAAAGCATTCTAATTAAAAACAGCACAGAAAATAGCCAGATACTTATTACTTTTTCATGTAAAAAACTTTTAAAAATCATAAACGCACCTTAGAGAGTTCTATAGTTAGTTCATGACCCCATTAATACATAAGCAATAAAATCGGACCGAATATTAAAAAAAGGCAAAGCAGCAAGATTGGAAAGCCAAACTAATGGCTGGATTTACACACTAAAAGCACCATAGTGGTTTGTGATATTAGAGTAAACATACACTAAAGCCTGACCTACGTTTGACCACATAGCAGAAGTGGTTGAATTAGGGCGGCTGGTGTTCCTGCGATGTCCACGGAGGATAAACGAAGCGCAGTTTCCCCTGAGACGCCCAGCGGCTGTAAATCAGTTTCTCTGTGATGAAGCGATGGCCGCCTCTCTTGGCGTGTTCGTGAACGCGGTACATGCGACACTCATCCAGATGCAGCGGCTCATAGTAGTGGTATGGCACAAATGAGTGGTTAGCATTACTGCAAAACAAGCCAGAGCAGAGATGTTAGCTGACTGCATCATGACAAATACCGTTTTACACAAGAGACCAGCAAAAAAAGCATGAATGATCAGATATCCTGTGACTCAATTTTAAGTCAATGCTGGATTGGAATTTTGGGACAAAACATACATAAGTAATTATAATATTTTATTTATTGTTAATTCTAACACACTTGTAAACAATCGCTCCATCGGGCTCGCGCGGCTCTTGGTCCTGCCCACACTTTGCGACTTGACCATACTTGCGACGTGTAGTTACATTTTTACTACGACGGCCACGGCGAGGGCTATGCGTCCACGTGTAGGCCACGCTGTAGCATACGCGTGCGCTTGACGCAGAAGTATAAATCAGCCTTCAGTGTTATTGGACCTCAGTGCTGCATTTGATACATTCAATCGGAATGTTCTCGTCATGACAGGCTCGAAAATGATGTTGGCATTACTGGAACTGCATTGGCCTGGTTCAGGACTTATCTATCTGAATATTATACATTTATCAGTTAATGAAGAGCATCATACCGATCAAAAGTACACTGTGAAGTAGCAGTTCAGTTCTTGGGCCCCTACACAATTTTATATCTCCTCTCAACCTCACGAAATTAACAGATTAACAGTTAAATTCACTAAAACTTCTATGTTCAGCTGCTTTGACACAACCTACATTGTAAAAGCCCTAAAGAAATAAAGATGAATTGAAATTGGAATGTAGAAAGCAATTTTCACAAAAATAATAAAAAAAAACATTTATAATTTTGTAATTATTAATAACAGATAACTAATTGTGTCAGCGCAATAGCCTAATGGTTAGCGCGTCGACATATGGTGCAGTAGCACATCAGGGCGTCCCGAGATCCTGGCTCAAGGACATTTCCCTGCCCTACCCCCTCTCTCTCTGCAACTTTGCTTCCTGTCTA
>NC_141041.1:4457500-4487500 GCF_052040795.2 Danio rerio
TAAAGACTGCAGATAAACACATAATTAGCTATAAGATTAGCCTTCTCACATTTTTCATTGGCACGATGATATTTACGTTCCGACAAGGAAACGCGGAAGTACTTTCGTTCCGCTTCTGAGTGTAATTCTGAATGGAAATAATAATAATAATAATAATAATAATAATAATAATAATAATAATAATAATAATAATAATAATAATAATAAAATAATAAAATAATATTATTTATATATTTAATAGGAAATTATTTATACTGTAATAAAAGTATTATTGTTATTATTATTATTATTATATTAACATGGAAAGAAATTATTTATACTTTAATAAAAGTATTATTATTATTATTATTATATTGACATGGTAAGGAAATTATTTGTACTGTAAAAAAGTATTATTATTATTATTATTATTATTATTATTATTATTAGCATTATTATTATTATTATTATTATTATTATTATTTTTATTATTATATTAACATGGAAAGGAAATTATTTACATTGTAATAAAAGTGTTATTATTGTTGTTGTTGTTGTTGTTGTTATTATTATTATTATTATTATTATATTAACATGGAAAGGAAATTATTCATACTGTAATAAAAGTATATTATTATTAATATTATTATTATTATTATTACGATTATTATTATTATTATTATTATTATTATTATTATATAAAGGTGTACTAAATTAAATATCACACATTTTAGAATTATACAGATAAACTAATACCTTATTTTGTCGCCAATTTGAAACCGGCTAAAATAAAGCAATAATAATCATTATGTCAATAATTATTATACTTATATATTTTACGATACTATATATATGTTTATATATTTAAAAATATTATAGATTATTATACCGTATTTTGGGGTTTAATATGCGTAAAAAATGTTTTCTATAAAAGTTTAATTTCTTACTAATTTAAAATTAAACTATTGCCTTTCATTTGTGTACAAATGTTTTCATTTGTTGGGATTAAAAGTCAGGGTTTAGACCGGTTATCCACCAAATAATGCCTTCTTTACTCTTCCGAAGTTGAAAATAAATCAATATACAATATAAAAAATAATTATTAGTTATAATAAAATTAAATAGTTGTTAAAAAACTCAAATCACCCAAACACCTTTAATCAATAAATTTATCTGGATAACTTTAATCCAAGTCGTGTTTGTCATATTATTATTATTATTATTATTATTATTATTATTATTAAAAATCAGTCAGACATAATTTTATGAAGAGGCAAGTGTCGCGCCGTGACTGCTGATGCCATTGGATAATCTATACGTTACGTCTCTCCCTCCTTTTACCCGATTGGTTACCACTGAACACCTTAAAGCCTAATACGTTAATTCCGCTGTCACTCAAAATTCTGCCCCGCCTACCAGGAAATCACAGGTTAGTGTGTGCAATGCGGAATGAAGATGTCCTTCCAAACCAGGAGAAAGTGAGTGTGCGCTGCTTTTTATATGTTTAACATTTAATACCGCATGTAAAGCAGCATCTGTGTGTTTAAACTTCTCTTCATTTTAAGACCATGTGGATGTTTATATGACTGGAAAGTGTCCTACATGGGCTGGTGTGTGTGTATGTGTGTTGAGCTAAGCTAATGTGTTGCTGCTGTTTAAGGACAAGCTCTCATACAGAGACTGTTTATTCACGAGTGAAAGTTTATTATGTTAGCATAATAGTAAAATCTACAAATAACAATGAATTAGCGTAGTGAATTAAGCAGTTACTGTATTGCTAGTGACTTCTGATGTACATGTATGATGGAGTGGCTTATGTTCAGGTCTTATCATAAACTATATTTCCCGAAATTATGATAATATCTCCGTTATTAATATTTCAAAAGAAAGACAAAGCTTGCATAAGGTTTATTTATATATATATATATATATATATATATATATATATATATATATATATATATATATATATATATAATTTATTATATTTATATATAATATTATGTAATATATATAATTATAATTATATATATATATATATATATATATATATATATATATATATATATATATATATATATTTATATATATATAAAGGGCTGCTAGACTATGGGAAAATCATATTCACGATTATTTTGGTCATAATTGTATTATGATTATTTAAAACGATTATCAGTTGAAGTCAAAATTTTTCGAAGTCCTGTGATTTTTTTTATTTTTTTTTTTATAAATATTTCCCAAATGATGTTTAACAGAACAAGGAATTTTTTTTCACAGTATTTCCTCTAATGTTTTTCTTCTAGAAAAAGTCTGGTTTGTTTTATTTTGGCTAGAATAAAAGCAGTTTTAAATATTTAAAAACATTTTTAAGGTCAATATTATTAGCTCCCTTAAGCAATATTTAGATTGTCTGCAGAAGAAACTACTGTCATACAATGACTTGCCTAATTACCCTAATTAAGCATTTGAATCAGACTTTAATCTGAATACTAGTGTCTTGAAAAATATCTAGTCAAATATTATGTGCTGTCATCATAGCAAAGATAAAATAAATCAGTTATTGAAGATGAGTTATTAAATCTATCATGTTTAGAAATGTGTTGAAAAAATCTCTTTCCATTAAACAGAAATTAAGGAAAAGGGTCGCTAATAATTCAGGAGGGCTAATAATTCTGACTTCAACTGTTTATATACGGTTATTTTCCTCCTTGTAAAAAAGGAATTGGAAATAAATACAATTGAATATAAATATGAAACAAACTGTGATTTAAGCATCTTCACTGTAAGAACCTTAAAAGTCCTTCAGTCAAGAGCAGTGAGGGATTTTCATCTTTTGTTGTTTGATTAATGATAAACAGTCGGCTGCAGGAGTATTGTGCGCTGTCACTTTAAGAGCAGTGCCGCTCTGATTAATGGTTTCATCTTCACATGTTTTTTTATTCTTTAAACTCGTTTGTTTATTACACAAATGGGGGTTGATATGAATAATCATTAAACACTGCGTTTTGACAAAAATTTGCATGTATTTGACCATTAATGCTCTAACATTAAGATGACTTTAGATGTGTGTGCTCTGCTCATCTCTGACGCTGAGCGTGCACACACACAACAGCATGTGCTCTTTCGCACTTTTAAACACATGAATGATTTAAATGTACATCAATGAATCAAGCGCATCCTGTGCTGTAAAAGTTACATGACAGTACATGCTTTAAGTCATTTTAATGTGGAAATCGAAACCGAAATTCATATATATATATATAGATAGATAGATAGATAGATAGATAGATAGATAGTAAGGGTGTCACGATCCTCCAAATCCTCGATTTGATTACATTTTCGATTTTAAAGTCACAATTCGATTCGATTTTCGATTATGAATAATTAATTAATTAATGACCAATTAATTATTTGTAGCCTACCGTTTAAACTACCTGACCTGCATGGTCTTTGTTTTACCCATAAACAAATCATACAGTAAATGAATAAAGGCAAGATACACACATAATTACCACCTGTCAATCACTTTTTCTGCGGGACTCGTGAATAGGCAGTGATCTGTGTCGTTATAATGGCGTCGGTAAAAAAAGACGCACAACCAACAGGAACCAGCCAACAGTATCTCAGGTGTTTGCTAAAATGACTAAGTACAAGTGAGTGAAATATTGAAGCAGTCCTCTGACTGCCTGGACCTGCTGTCTCGAGCGCATGGCTGTGTGTGCGTCTGTGTGGTCACGTGATGTGCATTTACAGAGGTAGAGAGGAAGGAGGGCTGCTCAGAAATGCTACACGCCACTGTGGATATCAAATCGTTGTCGTTCTAAAATGCCATTTAAAAACAAAGACAGTGTAAACAGGGCCTGAGTGTGTACTTTTCGCGAGCGGATTTGCAACGGGGGCGGGCGGAGGATCGCGATGCCGGTGTTGTCTATCGGACGAACCGTACGTAATGCGTACATAGCAGAGCTTGCAAAACTGTGTTTTTTTGTCGACAACACGAACGTTGTCAACAACTCACTGGAAATCCAAAATGCTTACACACCGGCGACTTCATTGAAAGAGGAGAGGGTTTAAGTTCTGTCGACGGGTCTCCTGCTTCTGCAGTTTAACAAGCCTGTTTTTTCCCGCTTGGCAAGCCAAGCTGACGTGACATGGGGGCGTGGCAGCATTGACGATTATATTTTTTGATTCGATAATCGAAATTGAGCATAAATTTCGATCGATTTCGATTAAAAATCGAAATCGTGACACCCCTAATATATATATATATATATATATATATATATATATATATATATATATATATATATATATATATATATATATTCATTCATTCATTTTTCATTTTCTTGATGGCTTAGTCCCTTTATTAATCCGGGGTCGCCTTATCCAGCAAGTGCTCTGGGAAACATCCACACAAACATTCAGTCACACACTCATATACTACGGACAATTTAGCCTACCCAATTCACCGGTAATGCATGTCTTTGAACTGTGGGGGAAACCGGAGTACCCGGAGGAAACCCACGCGAAGGCAGGGAGAACATACAAACTCCACACAGAAACACCAACTGAGCCGAGGTTCGAACCAGCGACCTTCTTGCTGTGAGGCGACATATATATATATATACATACATACATATATATATATTTAATAGTACACATACAATTAATAATAAAACGTATAGGTATTAATGTTTCATATAATAAATATGAAAAATAAGATTTTAAATGTGCTAAATATACTTTCTTTTTTATAGAAGTCTTTCAGTGTTATCACTCATGCTTCATTTAACAGAACTTACACAGAGACACCTAATCATACATCAAATAAAATTGTATTGTTTTATGTAAATACCGTCTGAAATTTTTGTCATCATGATTGCGCCATGTTTTATATAAACAGTGTGTCTCGGTGTGTGTTTATTTAGGGAAAGCAATTAACCCAGACCATTAAAACAGTGTGAAATGTGTTCTGCTCTCCAAGGCGATGAAGATGAGCTCTGCTGGAGTTTCTGGATGAACGTTTGTCTGCTGAGATCCTGATTCTGCTGCTCAGAGCTGTCTGCAGCGTCTCGGATGTGACGGAGGGGCGGAGCTGACATGTCATTCAGAAGTGCAGAGGGCGTGTCCATCATGCAGGCCTTGGCCATGACTGTGGCTGAGATACCTGTGTTTCTCTATTCCACCTTTGGGCAGGTAAATACGCACACACACATAAGCAAAGTTTTTTTTTCTTTTTCAAATATTTCCTAAATGATGTTTAATATGATGTAGAATTAATATGATGTAGAATAAAAGCAGTTTTTCATTTTTTTAAAAACTATTTTAAGGTCAATATTATTAGCCCCCTTAAGCAATATATATTTGGCACAGCAGATTTCAAAATTTCAATTCCTTTTTTAGTTTATTTAGTTTTTGTCTTTATTTTATTTCCATTATTCATTCATTCATTCATTCATTTTCTTGTCGTCTTAGTTCCTTTATTAATCCGGGGTCGCCACAGCGGAATGAACCGCCAACTTATCCAGCAAGTTTTTACGCAGCAGATGCCCTTCCCGCCGCAACCCATCTCTGGGAAATTTATTTCCATTATTTTAATCTTTTTAAAGTCCATAATTTGTATCATAACCAATTATATCATATTTTTTGCAGCTGAAATAAAATTAAACTATGAAAATAAAATGAGAATAAATTGAAATTAGGCCAAATTAAAATCGAAGTAATCATTCATTTGTTTATTTTCCTTCAGCTTTGTCCCTTTATTCATCAGTGGAATGAATCGCCAAATTATCCAGCATATGGTTCACACTGTGGATGCCCTTCCAGCTGCAACCCAGTACTGGGAAACACTCATACACTCTCACATTCACACGCAAATACTATGGGCGATACCACTGTCATAAAATGACTTGCGTAATTACCCTAACTTTAGCCTAATTAACCTAGTTAAGCCTTTAAATGTCACTTTAAGCTGAATACTAGCATGAAGAAAAATATCTTCTTTTAGTAAAACTCAAATTGGGGGAAAGAAATATTCTGCGGGGTCTAATAATTCTGACTTAAAGTAGCCGCTGTAATATTGTTCTTGGACTTTAAACTGTCAGCTGTCATTAAAGTGAAAGCTTCTCTGTTTATCATTCATTATGCTGTTTGCTAAGTAAACATCACCATCAACAAATATTTTACTTCTACTTTTTTTAAACGCATTATCTGACTACCTGTTTGACCAGAAAGACATTTTGAGGTGATTAGCAAAACTACATTAAATTAAGCAAAAAACAGTGATTCTACTGCAACTGTCATATTTGTTATAAAAATTGGAAAATGATTCACCTTACACAGTTTTATATTTATCCTTACTATTTTAGCATTTTTTCCTGTACTGTTGCACTGTTTTTGGTAATATTTTAGATTGCTTTTAATATTTTCAGGGTTTTTGAAAAACAATTGTTATAGTTTAATAATAATCATTATTATTTTTTCATTTTAGAGGTTAATAAATCTCTCTCTCTCTCTGTGTATGTATATATATATGTATATATGTATATACACACACACATGTATATATTCGGTACAGCAGATTTCAAATTTTCACTTTCACTTATTTCCATTATCTTAATATTTTACATTCCATAATTTGTATTATAAGCAATTATATCATGCTTTTATGCAGCTGAAATAAAATTAAACTATGAAAATGAAAAAAGAATACATTAAAATTAAGCCAAATTAAAATAAAATTACTCATTCATTTTCCTTCGGCTTAGTCTCTTTATTCATCAGGGGTCGCCACAGCGGAATGAACCGCCAAATTATTCAGCATATGGTTTCCAGCTGCAACCCAGTACTGGGAAACACCCATATACACACACACTCTCACACATACACTACGTTTTTACATCATTTAGTTTAGCCTATTCACCAAGAGCGCATGTGTATGGACTGTGGGGGTAACTGGAGCACCCAGAAGAAACCAACTAGTACTCACTGCAGAGCCACTTAGGCAGAGCTGAGCTCCAGCAAGGGGGAGCTTGAGCTCTAGCTCCTCCTTCCTTGCACTTCTTGTACAATTAATGTCACTGGGGGTCACTGGCACGGTGGCTCAGTGGTTAGCACTGTCACCTCACAGCAAGAAGGTCACTGGTTTGAGTGCCGACAGGGTCAGTTCTGTGTGGAGTCTGCATGTTCATGTTCTCTCCGTGTTGGTGTGGTTTCCTTCTAGGTGCTCCGGTTTCCCCCACAGTCCAAACACACACACACGCGTGCGTGTGTCTGCGTGTGTCTGCGTGTGTCTGCGTGTGTCTGTGTCTGTGTGTGTGTGTGTGTGCGCGTGTGTGTGCGCGTGCGTGCGTGTGTGTGTGTGAGAGAGAGAGAGAGAGTGACTGAGTGTGTTTCCCAGTACTGAGATGCGGTTGGAAGAGCATCCGCTGTGTAAAACATATGCTGGAATAGTTGCCGGTTCATTCTGCTGTGGCGACCCCTGATGAATAAAGGGACTTAAAGCCGTAAAGTAAATGAATGAATGAATAGCTATAATTGTGACACAACTAACTTAGATTGCTTGGAAACTTAGGGATTAAACAGATTTTAGATTAATCTGCGTAAGAATGCAATTAAAGCTGGTTTATGAAGCTTTTGATAAAAAATGCAAAGTAAAACTGCACAAAAGTGATGGCTATTTTAGCCTTTATATCTGTTTCACCCAGAATGTCCTTTGGATTAAAAGTCTGCAACTTGTTCATACATTAAAAACAAATGGCAAAGAGAAGGAATCTAGATACAAAAAATAAATAAATAAATAAAATTCATGAAATCCTAATGTTGGTAAAAGAAACTTGTATAAAATTTACAATTGGGGACCTGATTGCAGAATCATTCACTGCCAAAATCCCATGGATTAAAGTTCAGATTTTCGTTATTTTTAGCGAGGTATAATGATTTCCATTGTTGTTTGGTTGTTGTACTTTGGGTCAATTATTAGATCACAATAATCAGTATATGGACTTATCGCACAACACATGGACGTTACCTTTAATCATTTAAAGTGATGCAATATATATCACCCATACATAAAAGCTAATTTTTTTGCTGATTTCGCAACGTCTTTCTCTACTGGAGGTGTCAGTATCAGTATGGTTAAAAAACACTATAGTATTAGTGTAAAGCCTCTGTTACTTTTTATCTTCATTCATTCATTCATTCATTCATTTTCTTTTCAGCTTAGTCCCTTTATTAATCAGGGGTCGCCACAGCGGAATGAACCACCAACTTATCCAGCACATGTTTTACGCACTTCCAGCTACCATCACTGAGAAATACTTTTTATCTTGTTAACATTTATTATTAATTATTTAGGATCTGCTTTACCACATTCTGATTGCAATGCCTCATTATTAAACTGTTAAAATGACTATAATTCAATTAAATATTCTTAAGAATAAAATATGTTGTGTTCTTGGAAGAGTGTACTTGCATTGTGATGATATTATATTGTCATTATATAATAAGTAGCATAAATAGTCAAAAAGTATCAATAATATTGTTTATCACAATATATTTTGGTGCAATATATCATGCAACAAAAAATAGATATAGTGACAGGCCTATCAATTTTGGCCCACCAACTATAGAACTATACTTACACTACAAATCTACTGGCACATGCACACACAATTATAAATCTGCTGCTTTCATTTTTATGAATTATGTCTTGCTAAACCTTTTACACTTATGCAGGTACATTTAGCATCCGAAAATACACACTTTACTTTAGTCAAACACATGTGTTGCCCACTAATTAAACATTGATAAAATACTGCACACTGATGGAGGAAACCTAGAAGTTCACAGAGTTTGTTTCCTCATGCAGAATTGATTTGAGGATTGAAATTACATTTAGCTGCTTTATTTTAGAGGTTAAGTGAAGGCGGCTAAATTTTAATTTAAAGGGCCGATGGTGCATACAGAATACTGACAGAACAGGGGAGTTGACGTGAACATGAACCTGAAGCTGTGACTTAATTAATTCATTTATTTTAATTTTTTTCTCGTGTTGTGATGCAGTTCCTAGAGAAAAAGAATATTTAATGAGAACAGTGGGTGTGGCTTGTTTTTTCTGCTGCAAGGTGATTGGATGTAGTAAAGTAGGCGCTTCATTCAGAAAGTTCAGGAAAAGGGTGTGGAGAGTTATTACAACCTTACAGACTCCCATATATATATACACTAGATGTCGCCTGGCCTATTGTTGTCTATTGCAGGGGTTCTCAAAGTGGGGGTCGGGACCCCTCGAGGGGTCGCGGGACAATGAAGGGGGGTCGCCTGGTGATTTAAAAAAATCTATTTATTATTATTAAGTCATATAAGAATGACCATATTTTATCAATAACCTACAGAAGAGAAAAAATATAGTCGTTTATAATTACTATATAGTTACTATAGTAGCTTATAGTTACTAGTTCTATTGGATTGCGACCCCAGTGGTAAATACATTATATTAAAGACACAGCAATAGCGTCAGATGCAGCAGATTGATTTTATAACACCAGGTTAAAGTATCTGGCCCATTTACAGCACTGACATTAAACAAAGAATATACCTGGGTGTATTGGTATATGTGTGACATTGCATGCAAGGTTTCTGTTTTCATAACCAGGATATTGGGGGTCGCGAGTCACTGGCATCGTCATATTGGGGGTCGCAGGCTGAAAAGTTTGGGAAGCCCTGGTCTATTGGATGGAATGCGTCAATAGCGCCGCCATCTTGGTACAGGGTAGCGCTCCTTTGAAATGAATGCGGGACCAAGGTACAGTGGAGGACTGTGGCCATCCAAAGCCAGAGATATACACATATACACATATATCTATGATCGGGAGTTTTCCTGGATGTTAATATGCAATTTTTTTTTCTAATTACGAAAATTATAATTTTACATCACTTTTCTACATTGATGGATCAGTGACCGCACGGGCATTCCTGACAAAAAGCTTGTGTTTGTGTGTTCGGAAATGTACTATCCACCCTCCCTGTTAAATTTGATCTAATCATGTCCTGAAACACAGCTCCTCTCCTGCTTTCACTTCTCATACTGACGGAGGGAGCGATTCGTTTGTGAATGAATCTCCGTTATGAACGACTCTTTCACTACCCGACAATAATACAAGTTTCTGGCAGCGCAGCATCTCGTTGTCATATTTCTTTTGCATTGTTTGCTGATTTTATTCAACAAAACTAGCATAAGCCGAGTGTTTAGTGCGAGTTGGAGCTGGTTTGCCTTATGGTGAATGCAGTAAGTGACTGTTATCATCAATAACGTTACCTGTGTAGCACAAAAGTTCATGACATACAAAAACACAAAAAAACTTAATATTACCTATGAAATGTTCGGCTTTTGTGCTTTGTTTTCTTTGTTTGCTCTTTACTACATCCGTAGACGGCGCTAAAGTCCCGCATCTTCACGTAATAACACTGTCTTGACTAGTGCGGTTGAATGACATTTATCCTGGGAGCACTGTACCAATGTGGCGGCGGTATTGACGCATGCTCAGGGTCCCTATGCGATATCTAGTGTATATATCTATGACAGACTCCTCCTGCTCACCATTACTGTCAAAACTGATAACTGGAGGGGGCATAGTGAAGTTTGTTAGCCACACTCAATACCTTAGACAGACCTCATCTGAGAATTAAACTAAAAACAAACTGGTAGTGCATTTTCAGATTTCATTTAAAAACTACAAGACTGTCTGCGCCAGTAGCCTAGTGGTTAGTGCGTCGACACATAGCACTGAGGTGCTCGCAGCGACCCGAGTTCGATTCCTGTCTCGAGGTCCTTTGCTGATCCTTCCCCTATCTCTGCTCATCACACTTTCCTGTCTCTATATCTCGACTGTCCTATCAATAAAGGTGAAAACCCCTAAAAAATAATTATGTATGTATATATATATATGTATATATATATATATATATATATATATATATATATATATATATATATATATATATATATATATAAAGACTACAAGACTACAAACCTTTTTTTTCCCTAATGGCATGCACAGATGAGTTGTTCACCTCAAAACTAGCAATGTGAGCTAATTAAATCAATATGGCTAGTCTTGATTTCATTCGTACATCAAACACAAGCAGACAAACAAATCTCTCTCTCTCTGTTTCTCAGTCTATCTTCTCTCAGCTGAAGTTGAGTCCCAGTCTGAAGAAGGTGCTGTTTGCCACAGCGCTGGGCAGCGTGGCTCTGGCTCTGACGGCTCATCAGCTGAAGAGACGCGGCCGGAAGAGGAAGCAGACCCTTGGTAAAGAAGCACAGAAACCTGTGGGGATCCCAGAACAGCTGCTGAGATCCAGCCGACCGGCCTCGCTCAAGAGAGGTGAGCGGAGTCACATTATACACTGCCTAAAGGGACAGTGACTACAAAACTCACACTCAAGTATTACGTAATATTAAAATCAAAATCAAGCAAAAAATTATTTCAGGGATAGTTAATGTGTCGGTGCTCTTTGGATAGGGGGATTGTCACCCTGATGAAGGCAAGTTTTGCCAAAACGCATGGGTGCAGTGCACAATAGTGCTGTTTTTAAATAATAGCCATGTTAATAAAGACTTCAATTTTTTTCCATGTGCTTTTTTAGTGCCTTGGACTTATGATTTCGTATGTAATATGTTTATCTGTTATTCTTGCTATGAAATAGCCATAAGTTGCTGATCTGGCAATAAATAAACAAATAAACAAACAAACTCGTACTGCGTCCGTGCGTGGTTGCGTCTGTGAGCGTGCATCTGCATGCGTGCGTGTATGCATGCTTATGTCTGCGTGTGTGCGTGTGTCTGAGTGGGTACATGCCTGTGTGCGTGCATCCATTTGCATGCTTGTGTGTGCGTGCGTCTGCATGCGTGCGTGTGTCTGAGTGCGTGCATGAATCTGCATGCTTGTGTGTGCGTGCGTCTGCATGCGTGCGTGTGTCTGAGTGCGTGCATGAATCTGCATGCTTGTGTGTGCGTGCGTCTGCATGCGTGCGTGTGTCTGAGTGCGTGCATGCATCTGCATGTTTGTGTGTGTGTGCGTCTGCATGCGTGCGTGCGTGTGTCTGAGTGCGTGCATGCATCTGCATGTTTGTGTGTGCATGCGTCTGCATGTGTGTGCTTGCATGTCTGTGTGTGTGTGCGTGTGTGCGTGTGTGTGTGTGTGTGTCTGCGTGTGTCTTTTTTAACCATAAATACAGTTTTGCAGCAACGAAAATAAAATGAACCAATAAAAAGTGATTATACTGCAACTGTCGTATTTGTTCATAAAATATGGGATCCATTTTCATTTTTAAATCTATTCTAATTTTATATTAGTATTTTTACCATTTTACCATTTCATTTTGATCCTGTGCTATTGTATTTGTAATTGATAAGATGTTAAATAAAAAAAATACAAAAGAGAAACCCAGTGCTTCATGGTTTGTCGTGTCACCTGTAACATGTTGTACACATATCTTTTCTGTGTTTCCAGGTCCGGTTCCTGCTCGTCAGATGATGAGTCCCAGCACGCGCAGTAATGACACACTCAGCGGTGTTTCATCAATCGCACAAAGCAAACACTCGAGTTCTTCACACAGCATCGCCTCTGTAAGTAAACCACACAATCTTACAGCTTTTCTGTCAACCAAACTATGAAAAGTCTAAGTGGCCGATAACACTGAACGTGCTTTTCTGTTTTGTAATACACTACGGCCAATTTAGTTTATTCAATTCCCCTATAGTACTTGCTTTTGGACTGTGGGGGAAACTTACACGAACACGGGCAGAACATGCAAACTCCACACAGAAATGCCCACTGACCCAGCCGGGGCTCGAACCAGCAACCTTCTTGCAGTGAGACCACAGTGCTAACTACTGAGCCACTGTCTCACCCCATTGTTACATGTAGTTATAACTTGAAACAAGGACCACTGGTCTCTCCACTATCTTTAAAAGTCTCTTTACAACACAAACACTGCTGTCACCTTAGAGGAAATTCTGCCTTTGCTTTCATTTGATTGGAGAATGAAAAAGATGCGACTGATGTAGAGCGTTCTGTGTGATCAAGGCCTAGCTAGCAGTTTTTGACTGTTCTGATTGGCTCCTCCCTCAGATGCGAGTCCCCTCCTCTCCTAACCAATCAGTGAATGCTGGGGCAGCATGGGAGGCGGAGCCTGTGGCTGAAGAGCCAGCAGTCGGAGAGGATGCCAACGCTGAAAACCTCTATCTCATGGGTAAAGTAGTGCATACTGTATCACACTGAAGGAAATTCATACTTTCATTTAACAAGGATGACTTGTAAAAATTAAAGTGCCAAAAAATTGTGACAAATTATATAGATTTGAAGTAAATGCTGTTCATTTGTGTTTATCAATGCATCCTAAGAAAGAAAGGGATGCTGAAAAATTTATCTTTTAAAACCGTTGTACTTTGTAAATTACACTTGGTTGATTTTCTTAAATCTTTTATTAAATGTATATTCAAAACAAAGCAATTTAAACATTTGTCATGCATTATAGTACCGTTTTGTTTTGTTCTGTTGTTTTAAGGAAAGTTGATCAATTGTGCCAGTAAAGACCTTAATAGTTTACACCTTTTCACCTTTATGCAGGGTGGGCCATTTATATGGAGACACCTTAATAAAATGGGAATGGTTGATGATATTAACGTCCTGTTTGTGGCACATTTGTATATGTGAGGGGGCAAACTTTTCATGATGGGTAGTGACCATGGTGGCCATTTTGAAGTCGGCCATCTTGGATCCAACTTTTTTTTTTTTTCCAATAGCAGGAGGGTCATTTGACACATCAAACTCATTAAAAATTTCACAAGAAAAACAATGGTGTGCTTGGTTTTGACATAACTTTATTCTGTTCAATGCTAGCAATTGGTTTTAAGGCCAGTGATTCAGATTTTTACTTGCCCTGTCAAAATTGTCACTGGTCGCACCAAAAAAAAAGAGGTTAATTAGCTATTTTTTGCCATATAGTTTAAATAATGTGTCAAAATGTGTTTATATATATGCTTTCTCTTTTCGAGGTGTCAATGCAGAAATGAACAAAACAATAGGCCTATTACAAAATATTATAAGACGTTATATGAAAATTATGTTATATGAAGATGTTATATTATATGAAAAAAATATCACATGGTAATTTCGGTCAATGTTCCTAGTGATTATTCAATAACAGCTCTATATATATATATATATATATATGTATATATATATATATATGTGTGTGTGTGTGTGTATATATATATATATATATATATATATATATATATATATATATATATATATATATATATATATATATATATATATATATATATATATGTATGTATGTATGTATATATATATATATATATATATATATATATATATATATATATATATATATATATATATATGTATGTATATATATATATATATGTATGTATGTATATATATATATATATATATATATATATATATATATATATGTATGTATATATATATATATATATATATATATATATGTATGTATGTATATATATATATATATATATATATGTATGTATGTATATATATATATATATATATATATATATATATATATATACATACATACATATATATATATATATATATATATATATATATATATACATACATATATATATATATATATATATATATATATATATATATATATATATATATATATATATATATATATATATATATATATGTATGTATGTATATATATATATATATATATATATATATATATATGTATGTGTATATATATATGTATGTATATATATGTATGCACCTGAAACTACCTGAAACTACAGAAACTACATAGACAATTGCCTTCAGATGACCCTAAAGATAAAAGTCTAAGGGGCTCAGATCGGGAGACCTTGGGGGCCATGTTAATATCACCCACCATTCCCTATATATATATCATTATCATTATATTATTATTCATAGAGTAATATTATTATTATTATAATTAATTAATTAAATTTTTTTTATTGACTGTTCTGATTGGCTCCTCCCTCAGATACGAGTCCCCTCCTCTCCTAACCAATCAGTGAACACTGGGGCAGCATGGGATCATAATACTGAACCATTAATTAATTAATTAATTGATTGATTTTGATCAAGTAAAAGCAGCCATGAAGAGTATGAGAGTCTCCAGTAAGGGTGTATGCTGATGCTAGTCTTCTTCTACATTGTCCTTCTTCTTCCTCTTCCTTGTGGTCTTCATCTCCTCCTCCTTTTTCTTCTTCATCTTCATCTCCAGGTATGGAGCTGTTTGAAGAAGCCTTGAGGAAGTGGGAGCTGGCTCTGAACATCAGGCACAGGTCTCACTCTCGTGCTTCGGCCTCCAACAGTCAGGGATCAGAGCTTGTGGAGCGACATTCGGTGAGTCTTCAGAAACATCACCATAGAAGCTAAAGCTAAATAAAAACTCACCAGCTGTGCTTCAATCCTATGATCTGAAGTATGTTTAAAACTGCAAAACTGTAATTCTGCATAAACTATTTGCTAATAAAGCAGCGCTTCCATACAGTGAACCAAAGAGAACAAAATCGGCACAACTGGTGGCGAATATCAGATAGAAAATAGAGCCACTGCGGGCCTTTTTTGTATATATAATAAATGAGTTGCACCTTAATGAACACAAAAGGGTGGCTTTTGGAGGTGTGAGAAGCTCTGAGCGAGATCACTTCTCTTCCTGTAAACTGAACTGCCGCATCATTGAGGATATAAGCGTGCTTCGGTTCAGAAGGCAAAACGCAGCATTAGTGGAGGTCATCTGTGAAGAGGGGAAGGGGGGCGACCATTCTTCGCGCATGGTCCAAGGCAACGGTGCCTAATGAGAGAACGCCCTTTTCATGTTGCTTGGCAACCACTAAATCAGCTGCGTATTGTGCACTGTTGATATTGTTATAACTTTAAACCAGGACCACTAGTCTCTCCACTATCCTGAAAATTCTCTTGACAACACAAACACTGCTGTCACCTCAGAGAAAATCCTGCCTTTGCTTTCATTTGATTGGAGAATGAAAGAGATGGGACTGATGTAGAGCGTTCGGTGTGATCAAGGCCTTCCTAGCAGTTTTTGACTGTTCTGATTGGCTCCTCCCTCCTCTCCTAACCAATCATTGAATGCTGGGGCCGCATGGGATCATAATACTGAACCATTGTGATGACAGACTTTGGCTGAGGGATTTTAGACCAAAACAACATTTCAGGGGCCTCATGTACGAAGACTTGCGTGGAAATTCATACTAAAACATTGCTTACGCACAAAGCTGTAAATGTGCGTACGCAGAAAAAATTCAGATGTAGTAAAACACTGCGTACGCTGAATCCCACGCATATTCTTTGTACATCCGAATGAACGTGAAACTGAGCGCAACATGCACGACCGCAAAACTATCACGAGGGAGACAAGTAGGAATCATTAATAAGT
This sequence comes from Danio rerio, assembly GCF_052040795.2. NCBI lineage: Eukaryota > Metazoa > Chordata > Actinopteri > Cypriniformes > Danionidae > Danio > Danio rerio. The sequence goes on from NC_141041.1 coordinate 4,473,971, forward strand.
CTGTGCATCATATTTTATTTGCACATTTATTGAATGGAAATGTTTCTGATTCACGCATGCAAATTCATCTTCAGATAGTGTCTTTATAGCAATGTGCGTCCAGCAGATTGCTCCGATTACATTGGGAAAACCGGCGATCGCTGCAAATTGCGCTTTAATGTTTGGCTGGTCAACTGTATGGTATGGAAACCTTACATACCTGCTAGATGAACCCGTCTCATACAGCTGCCATTGCAAAGCTCAAAGACACTTTGTAGAGTGCAATTTAACACAACTACCTCTAGGAGTCGCCAATGGAAAAAAACACACACTCACAAAAAATGTGCGTACGCCAGCCATGAAGCTGGCGTGGAGCTGCGCACATTCCCACGTTCATTTCATCGTTAGTAAATTCAAACGTGAGCGATAATGAGCGTGAAACCTGGCGTATGCAAAGTTTTTGTGCGTACGCAGCGTTGATACATGAGGCCCCAGATGTTTTACAGTGTTCTCAAACACTGCTTTGTCCATAAATGACATCCCATCATGCCTATTTTTGTTATCAGGTCTAAATCACGACTTTTTTTTTTATTTGCATGCTGGAATTTATTCAGTAAATCAGTTTCCATTGTAGTTTCTGCAGATTTTTCTTTCTGTTTTATTTTCTTTATTATTATTATTATCATCATCATTTATTTGTTTATTTTTCTTTGGCTTAGTCTCTTATTTATCAATGGTCGCCACAGTGAAATGGACCATCAACTATTCTGCCATATGTTTTTACGATATGGATGCCCTTCCAACCGCCCAGTACTCGTACTCAACTCACTTTCGTACATTACAGCCATTTTAGTTAGTCCAGTTCACCTATAGCGCATGTGTTTGGCCTCTGGGGGAATCCGGAGCACCCGGAAGAAACCCACCCCAACACGGGGAGAACATGCAAACTCCAGTCAGAAATGCCAACTGACCAACCTGGGACTCAATCCAGCGAACTTCATGCTGTGTGGTCACATTTTTGTGGAACATTTCAAAATGCGCATATAAATAGGTGGATGTAAACATGGCTAATGATGCTTATTGATTTCCAGCCTGAAGTTCGTAATCATCAGTTTGCAGAGAAGCTGGAGACTCTGCTGCACAGAGCTTATCATCTGCAGGAGGACTTCGGCAGCACAATCCCACCTGACAGTCTGCTTGCAGATCTGGGTAAAATATACACAAATCCATGCTAACCAAACACATTTCAGGTTCTTAAAGGAACACTCCATTTTTTTTTTTTTTTTTGGAAATTGGCTTTTTTTCTGCCTCTCCTAGAGGTAAATAGTTGAGTATCACCACCACATAATACTTAATACACACATGCATGGAAACAAAACTATACAAAACAAGTTTGTTGCTAGCGTATGTAAATAAATATATAAAATGTATCATATGCATGTATAATTTATTCTAAATATAAAATTTTTTTTCCACAAATATATGCATGTATTTATGTATAAATATTAAATAAACAACATACACACACTTAAACTGTCAACACAAACTTTTATTTTGTATGCGATCAATCATGATATAGTTTTACTCAGCACTAGTTATTATGCATGTTTTTTGGGGGGGTTTTGCATTTAAAAAATATTGATTGCTTGTTCATGTTAGCAAATACATAAACTAACATAAACTATGAATGTAACAGTTGTTTTGTCTAATTTTAAATCATCCTAAGTTATCCTGAAAATACCTTTTTATTTTATAATTTATATATATATATATATATATATATATATATATATATATATATATATATATATATATATATATATATATATATATATATATATATATATATATATATATATTTGTGTATGTATATATTTATATATATATATATATATATATATATATATATATTTAGACATTTTGTTTATTATTTATTTTTATTTAAATTTTAATATTTTTAATATATATTTTAAATTTTTTTATTTAATTTTTATATATTTATTTTTATTAATGTTTTTCATTAAATTTTTATTTATTTTTACTTATTTATATTTATTTATTTTTATTTATTCATTTTAAATGTATTTTTATGTATTTATTTTTATTTATTATTTGTATTTATTTATTAATTTTTTAATTAATTACTTTTTATTTTTTAAATGTATTTATTCGTTTTTATGTCTTTATTTAGTTTTTATTTATTTATGTATTTATTTAATATTTTTATTTATTTATTTATTTAGTTTTTAGTTAATTATTTTTAATAATTTATTTATTGTTATTATTTTATTTTTGTTTACTTATTTAAATTTTTATTTATTTATTTTATTTAATTTTATTTAGTTTATGTTTTTTATATGACCTTGCGTAATTTGTCCACACAGAAAGTGAAGGCACGCTGATTTTGCCCACTCTGGGAAGTTCACACCCCATCCAGGATGACGATGCCACGACGGTCACATCGGACGACTCGTTTTTCTCTGCTGCTGAGGTCAGAAAACAGTGTCATTGAACCTGCATTTATTCTTACTTGCATTTCTTTGCCATGATGACAGCACATAATATTTGACTAGATATTTTTCAAGACACTAGTATTCAGCTTAATGTGACATTTAAAGGCTTAACTAGGTTAATTAGGCAATTCATTGTATAACAGTGGTTGGTTCTGTTGACAATCCAAAGCAAATATTGCTTAAAAAGAGCTAATAATATGGACCTTAAAATGGTTTATAAAAATTAAAAACTGTTCTTGTTGAAATAAAACAAATAAGACTTCCTCTAGAAGAAAAAAATAATATAGGAATTACTGTGAAAATTTTCTAAATTAAAACATCATCTGGGAAATATATAAAAAAATAATAATAATGAGCTTTCCCAGTGATGGTTGCAGCTGGAAGGTCATCCGCTGCGTAAAACATATGCTAGATAAGTTGGCGATTCATTCCGCTGTGGCGACCCCAGATTAATAAAGGGACTAAACCGAAAAGAAAATCTAATCTAAGCTAATAATTGTGACTTCAACTGTATGTGATGTCACTTCCCTTTTGGTTTTGCAGTTGTTTGAGACGTTTTCTCTTGAGGACTCGTTTCATCTGCTGAAGCCGGCCGCTCTCTATGAAGAAGCTCTGAGTTTGGTGAAAGATGGAGACGTGGCCTGCAGATCACTGAGGTAGAGCATATAAACATGATTAACTCTGCACACTGGATGTTATTGGGATAGTTTAGATGTTCAGCTTTCTCCTGGGATTTGAGGCTTTCCGCTGTAGCTCAGGGAGCAGAGACTGATGGGAACACACACACACACAGTGTTATTTCTGTGTGTCTGTTACAGAACTGAACTGCTGGAGTGTTACAGCGATCAGGACTTCCTCGCTAAACTGCACTGCGTACGACAGGCATTCCAGGTCAGCACTCTCTCACACACCATTACACACACGCACATGCACATGCCCACATGACTACACACGCATGTTGACACGATTAAAAATGGACACAAATGCACACACCATTACACAAACACACAGACACACACACACACAGTTACACGCACACACATTCCCACATGATTACAAATATTACAAATGCACTCATATGCACAAACCCTTACACACACGCACATGCCCCCTTATGGTTATAGATGCACACACACATCCACACGGTTACAAATGCACTCATATGCACAAACCCTTACACACACGCACATGCCCCCTTATGGTTATAGATGCACACACACATCCACACGGTTACAAATGCACTCATATGCATACACAGACACATACATACAAATGATTGCGTGCGCACTAGGGATGGGAAGATTAACCGATATGTATCGATACGCGGTCATGCGCGTGCACGATGCGAGTGCATCGGTTGAGCAGCAGAGGATGAATTAAATTTTGGAAGCAAATCGAGATGCATCGGTTTTTGCGAGATGCATCGATTTTTCCGAGATACAGCTTATATCTTTAATATAGAATGTATTTTTTATTTATTAACAAGTGTTGTCAACCTGTTTTTGGCGCATAATTTAATCGACCTACATAAAGTAAGCCTTAGCAACGGATTTGCGGATGTGCACACACTACAACTCAGTGTATCAGGTGTGCGGATGAAGCTAGTGGTGCGCCCTCAGAAAGCGCGAGAAGCAAAACAAACATTTTATTCCCCACTGAGTTTTAAATCTAAAGTATGGCAACATTATGGATTTAAGGATGGACGACATGACAGGACAGATGCAATCTGCAAAATGTGCCGCGCATCTGTAAAATACGCGGGCAGTATGACTAATCTGATATCTCACTTGAAGCGGCGCCACGGTGTTGTTGTGAAAGCATCTTCCAGTGTTCCTGCATCCTCGGCTTTCGCACTGCTTCAACCAGCTCCAAAAGTGGTGAGAAAAGCATTGCAAGTTTTTTTTTTCCATGCGCAACAGTTCTGCTCGCTCTACGCCAATAACGAATGCTATTGCATTGTTCATCTGCAAAGATATTCAGCCTAGTGTCACGGAGAACGAAAGTTTTAAACACCTCCTCCTGTTAATTTTTATTTAATTATAATAATAATAATATTAATAATAATAATGATAAAAATAATTGGGTGTCACGGTGGCACAGTGGGTAGTTTGACCACCTCACAGCAAGAAGATTGCTGGTTTGTTATATTTTTATTAGCCTGTTGTTTACAGTGACAGTGATGTTTCAACGCAGCATAACACTGCTAGTTCACCACCTTAAGTTTTGAATAATCAGTGGCAAAATATCTTTGTAAAACTTGCTTTCATAGTTGAAAAGTTAAATCACAATTCTTGTTGTGCAATGCTAAATTTATTTATGTTGAAAGAGTGCAAATATATACATTTATAATATATATTGCACTTATACATTCTGTTTATCTTGAAAATACTTAAATAATATGTGCTATATGTTCTGAAATGGCTCTCTACTGTAAACTGACACTCTGGCTCTGAGAGAAAAGCCAGTTTGTAAAAAAAGTCTTGGTTTTGCTTGGTTTATAAATAATCAAACTCATTCAATGGCACAGCATCCTCTTTCACATCATCTCATAAACTTGATCTAATTAGTTAGTGCTGAATTATCGCATCGTATCGTGATATGGGTGTGAATCGTATCGTGTTGCATCGCAATATGTCACAAATGTATCGCTAATATATCGGATCGTATTCTTTGTATCGAGATACGTATCGGATCGGCATTATAGCTTAGATGCCCAACCCTAGTGCACACACATGACCACATGATTACAAATGCACTCATGCGCACACCATTTTACACACACACACACAAACACACACACACACACGTTTGCAAATGCACTCATATGCACAAACCCTTACACATACGCACATGCCCCCTTATGGTTATAGATGCACACACACATCCACATGGTTACAAATGCGCACACACATGCCCACACAGTTACAAATGCACTCATATGCACAAACCATTGCACACACACACACACACACAAATGCCCTCACCGTTACAAGTGCACACACACATGCCCACACGATTACAAATGCATACACCATTACACACACACACTGCCATGATAACACTCACCTACATGATTACACGCATATATATGCACACAATTACACAAACACATATACACAATTACACATACTCGCACTCTCACATGTACTCATACTCGCACGCTGTTATGCACACAAGCACACGATTACGCTCATAGGACTGTTGCTGGTGTGTGTGTGTGTGTGTAGGTGCTGCTGCTGGATGAAACGCACAGAATGTTCTTCATGGAAACAGGGAAGCAGATGATTTCTGGACTCCTGGTCAAAGCCAACAAGGTGATTTCATACAGATTAAAGTCAGCCATGAAATCTAGATACATTCATTCATTTTCTTTTTGGCTTAGTCTCTTTATTAATCTGCGGTCGCCACAGCGGAATGAACCACCAACTTATCCAGCATATGTTTTATGCAGAGGATACCCTTCCAGCTGCAGCCCATTTCTGGCAAACATCCATACACTCTCTTTCACACTCATACGCTACGGCCAATTTAGTCTAACTAATTCACCTTTAGCACATGTCTTTGGACTGTGGCGGAAACCCACGCGAGTGCAGGGAGAACAAGCAAACTCCACAGAGAAACGCCAACTGAACCAGCGACCTTCTTGCTGTGAGGCGACAGCACTACCTAATCCAAATTTATTATTATTATTATTATTATTATTATTATTATTATTATTATTGTTGTTGTTGTTGTTTTATTATTTTATTATTCTTAATATTATTATTATTATTGTTTTATTATTATTTATTTTGTTGTTGTTTATTTATTTATTTATTATTATTTTATTATTGTTTTATTATTATTTATTTTGTTATTATTATTATTATTTTATTATTATTTGTTATTGTTGTTTCATTATTATTATTTATTATTATCAATATTATTTTTTAGTTATTATTGTTTTTATTATTTATTGTTATTATTATCATTATTATTATTAATATGATTTTATTATTATTTTATTATTATTATTATTATTATTGAATATTACAGTATTTAGCTAACTTCTTCAACAACATCTTTTCTCTTATTGGTGGTTTCTGGTATGAGGGTGGAATCAACCTGTCACACATGACATCCACCAAAAGCAAACCACACTCAATCAATTCCTAGTGAACAAAATCAAGCCCCGCCCCTTTATTGTTCTCATTCCAAAACATTTATATAACTTTAAACCCCTTAACTCTTACATGACATTCTAGAATTAAATATTGATAAGAGTCCTGAAATAATATTGATTCGTTTATAATTCATGTAGAACTCTGCTACTATTGTATGCTTTTAATTATTTAAATATTTGATTCTCTCTCTCTCTTTCAATTCAATTCAACTCAGTTCAGTTCAATTCAATTATTGTTTTTTAGCATGAGAAATGCTACAAATGTATTGCCAAAGCGTTTATAAAGTTTACTTTAAAAAGAACAAACATATGTAATGTATTTAAAAAACATGGTAAACACAGTAAATAGTAGTAGTAAAAAATACATTATAAAAAATATGTAAACAAACAAAAACGAAATAAATAAAATAATAAGTCAGAATAAATTGTAAAATTTAATAATTTACATTTTAGGATAAAACAATAATTATAATAATAATGATCATCTTTCTCTATTTATTTTATGTTTAACTTATCTAAATCTCATTTTTTTTACTTTTAATAGTTTAATACATTTTATTTATTAAAAATCCTAAGTCTAATTAATTAAAATCATGAAATGTAACATTTTGTAATGATTGATTGATGCTTTTATTTGTCTCACAGTGGGGAAATTTCTGTGTTGCAGCAGCCAGAGTATAAAAATAAAGGAATTATAAAACTTTAAGGGACTCTATTTTCAGATTTTGATTAATTTCTCTTATTTTAAGTAATTAAATTAAATTAATACATTTGTCTAATTATTTTAATAATGATTAGAAGCAAACATTTTGTTATTATTATTATTATTATTATTATTATTATTATTATTACAACTGCTACTGTAAAATGCCACAGAAATGAGGCGACATGTTCTGAACGTGTCCATCCCTTGGACCATGTTAGTCTGCTGTGTTTGATACTTTGTCTTAAATATTTGAAAAGGAGATACAGTTATAGCAATATTTGGTGTGACATCTGAAAACCTTGCACTACCAGCAGGTCAATTAAATGCACTAGCCATTTATTCTTTGTTGGCCCGAAGGCTTATACTTCTGCAGTGGAAGTCAACTTGACCACCAACATATACTGAATGGGCAGAAAGTGACGACATGTTATGAAAACACCATAAGCATCATGCATGCTTCAATATATAATGTAAATATGTGAAATCCAGGTTTTGTCTTCTTTGTATTTAGAGTCCGAAGGCGTTTCTGGAGAGTTATGAAGACATGCTGCAGTACACACAGAGAGAAGAAACATGGCCCGTCAGCAAGATGGAGCTGGAAGGACGAGGGGTTTGTCCTGTTATAATACTTCATATTTAATGACATTTTAATGGCTTCATCTGCCAATGAACATGTGCAAATATCCATATTGATATAATTAATATTAATACAATTATGATGCGCTTTTCTTGAACTCAAAGGGCTACAAGATATACAACATTGCATGACATCCCAGTAACAAGCCAAAATGTCATGCTTTCTTAGCAGCTGCTTTCTCACAACTGCCATTTTTATGTCTTTATTTATAATTATTATATAAATAATAAAGGTCACAAAATAATAATAATCATCATCATATTTATTCTACTTGTATGATGATTAATAATAATGATAATAAAATGAAAATCATAATCTCGGTCACACTTGATTTTACTGTACAATTCTCTCTATTATTAAACCATTAATTATGACTTTTGCTTCAAACTTCAAATTTTCTGCTTATTAGTAATTATTAGGGTGGTAGTTGGATTTAGGTATTAGGTAGGATTAGGGATGTAGAATAAGATCATGCAGAATATGTAGTTTTATAAGCGCTAATAAACAGCCAATATCTTAATGATAGGCATGTAATACGTCAATATTAGGAAGTAAAAATTGGTACCTAAACTAATGTGTCACATTATTATTATTATTATTAATATTGTAATTATTATTATTATTATTATCATTATTAATATTATTATATTAACATGGAAAGGAAATTATTTATACTACAATAAAAATATTATTATTTATTATTATTATTATTATTATTTTAACTTGGTAAGGAAATTATTCATACTGCAATAAGTGTATTATTATTATTATTAATAATAATAATAATAAAAATAATATAATTAAATAATATAGCTTATATAAAGTAAAATAATAATAATAACTATTATTATTATTATTATTAAAACATTGTAAAAAATTATTTATACTGCAATTAGTGTATTATTATTATTAATATTATTATATTAACATGGGAAAGCAATTATTTATACTGCAATAAAAGTATTATTATTATTATTATTATTGTTATTATTATTATTGTTATTATTATTATCCATGGTAAGAAAATTATACTGCAATTAGTGTATTATTATTAACTTAATTAAATAATATTGAATAAATAATCATAATATAAATAATATAATTAAATAATATAATTTATAAAAAGTAGAATAATATTAATTATTATTATTATTGTTATTAGTGGTGTCAAAAGATTCGCTATGATTATTCGCATCGAAATCAAAAGCTCGTATTTACATGATGTTTACTGCACATATTTGTTGTGTGCGTGTAAATGATTTTTATTAATGATAATGATTTTATTAATTCTAAAATAAATATTTGAATTTTATGCATAAATATATATTTAAATATTTTGGATTTTTGTATATATCTTTTATATATATGCACAATATGTATACTACGAAAGTACATACAGTATACATTATGTAAATACAAACTTTTATTTTGGTTGTGATTTAATCGTGGTAGTCATTTAATGGCACTAATTACTATTATTATTAATATTAGTATTATTATTATTAATTATTATTATTATTATTAATTATGCCAATAATAATAGGATAAGAAGATAATAATTTTTCTTTTGACCTTTGGTTTTGTTCCAGGTTGTCTGTATGAACTTCTTTGACATTGTGTTGGACTTTATCCTCATGGATGCGTTCGAGGATCTGGAAAGTCCTCCGTCTTCAGTGGTCGCAGTTCTGAGGAACCGATGGCTCTCGGACAGTTTTAAAGAGACTGTACGCAACAGCTCCTCTGCACACATACACAGTCATGTGTCACTCAATTGAATTTCATAGTTTTCCACATCAGGACATAATAAAAAAACTATATTGTTCCTGGCAGGTCTTAAATTTGTAAGAACAAATTCGAACATCACATGGCATCTCGCATTGTGTCATTATTTATTTACCATAAATAAAGGCAAGATAGAAAAGCCATGGATGACAATATGAGGACAGTCTATGATCCAGATCCTGTAGATCCACATTCAGTAGTAATGAATGACTTTAAGTAATATTTACATTACTAAATTTCAATTTACCCCATAATTAACACTCCCTTAATCTATTCTCTGTGTTTTTTTTTCTGTGATGTGAACACAGTCGCAGTAGCTTTAAATTTTATCCTGGCTCTTCCATGTTGTAAAATGGTGTTGCTTAGTGGCTTTAATTTTGAAGCTTCAAAAAGCGCATTAATCTATCTCTAGTCATACTACCATGATAATAAGTGTTAAATACTTAAGCTCATCCATCACTCCATCATCAAAATACACCTTTGTTTGTTGTAAATGCACACCCTCTAGTGGACAAAATCACATACTGTGCCTTTAAGTGGCTCACAGAATTGAGCTTAATGTGTCTGTATTTCTGAAGTATCTTTCTCTGTCTTCATAAGGCATTGGCTACAGCCTGTTGGTCTGTGCTGAAAGCTAAAAGAAGATTACTAATGGTGAGTAATTGCTCAAGGTTATTTATTTGTGTAGTACTTTTCACAATTATTATAATTTTACAAATTGCATGTTATTGCATTACAATCAAATTCAGAAAAATTATTAGTTACGGTAACACTTTACAATAAGGTTCATTAGTTAATGCATTTACTAACATGAACTAATCATGAACAACACATGTACAGCATTTATTAATCATAATTGAAAATTTACTAATGCATTATTAATATCCAAGTCAATGCTTGTTAACATTAGCTAATGCACCATGAGTTAACATGAACTAACAATGAACTACTGTATTTTCATTAACTAACGTTTACTAACATGAATAAATACTGTAGTAAATGTATTGTTCATTGTTTGTTCATGTTAGAAAATGCATTACTTAACATTAATTAATGAACCTTATTGTAAAGTGTGACCTTAGTTACCATAACTTAATTAGTTACTAATAACTTCAGCTAATTACCTAGTAACTAATAGCTTTCAAAAAATTTAAATTGCTAATTGTTTGTTTCTGAGGAATCCTTTCTGCAGATGTATGATGAGTTACGGTTTGTTAGTCAGCCAGGTTGTCTTTTATTGTGTCTTGCTGCTCAGGTTCCAGATGGTTTCATCGCACATTTCTATGTAATCTCTGAACATGTGAGTCCGGTTTTGGCCTTTGGGTTTTTGGGCCCGCATCAGCATCTCAGTGAGGTGTGCACCATATTCAAGGTAAGACCCGCCTAATGCTCTCCACACTTCTCCAATTGCAATTGAGATAATAATTCTTAACTTACAGTTGAAGTCATAAATTTTAGCCTTCCTGTGAAATTCTTTTTTCAAATATTTCCCAAATGATGTTTAACAGAGCAAGGAATTTTTCACAGTAATTCCTATAATGTTTTTTCTTCTGGAGAAATTCTGATTTGTCTTATTTTGGCCAGAATAAAAGCAGTATTCTTTTTTTTTAAAAACCATTTTAAGCTCAAAAATTTTTTTTTGAATATTTTTTTAATTTAATTTTTGCAGACAGCAAAACAAAGAACAGACAGACAAACCCATCATGAGACAATAATCTGTGCAAAATGTAAAATAAAGAAAGAAACAAGAGAAAATGGCGACATACAAAACCTATATGACCTACAAAAAAACAGCAGTGGATGTAGAGAAAAAAAAAACTTACAAATCTTCAGAAGTTAAATGACACTCTTAGTCTTTATGGTGTTGCAGAAAAAGAAAGACTGGATCCCACATTTTACCAAATTTCGCAGAGTTCCCAGAGGTGGTATATCTTATTCTTTCCAAATGTAAAGTGGAGGTGAGTCAGAGAACCCAATCAGAAAATGAGGCCTAACATTTTTTTTCCTAAAAATAAAGGATAACTTTTTTAGCTATGATCATGCCATACTGAACAGGTTACCGTACATTTCGGTTGAGAGTCTCAAGAAAATCTGACCAGCCATAAATTGCTATCATTGGGTCAGGGAGTAAAACACAATCGTAAACCTTAGCAAAGAACTGAAATATTTAAGCTCAATATTATTAGCCCCCTTAAGTAATATTTGTTCCCGTTGTCTACAGAACAAACCAATGTTATATGACTTGCCTAATTACATTAACTTTCCTAATTAACCTAGTTAAGCCTTTAAATGTCACTAAGCTGAATACTATTGTGTTGAAAATATCTAATAAAATCAGAATCTGTTTTATTGCCGGGTGTGCTTCACACACACAAGGAATTTATTTTGGCTATAGAAGTTTACAGTGTACATAAAGTGACAAGTAACAACACAAAATAAATATGAAAAAGAAGATAAACATTAAACAGAGATGCAGTTAGTCCAGAAATCTGGATGTTGAGTTGTTTGTAAAGATTTGTTATAAATATATAGGTTATGCGGTGCTTTGTACAAATGGGAATGGAGAAAGTATTGCATTGTAAATTGATATAAGGTGCTGTGTACAAGTGCGTATAAGAACGTATTGCACATGTTTATTGCACAGTTGGGGAATATTTAACTGTTCATGAGGTAGATGGCCTGAGGAAAGAAACTTTTCCTGTGTCTGGCTGTTTTTGTACTTGGTGCTCTAAATCCCTCCCAAACGGTAACAGTTCGTACAGGTGGTGTGCTGGGTGCGAGGCGTCCAGAGTGATTTTGCGAGCCCTTTTACTCACGCTGGAAGAGTACAGTTCTAGAAGTGTAGGAAGGGTAGTGCCAGTGATACGTTCAGCAGACTATCTTTGCACTCAGCCAAAACGCGTTACCTGAGAACGAGTCATTCATTCATTTTCTTGTCGGCTTAGTCCCTTTATTAATCCGGGGTCGCCACAGCGGAATGAACCGCCAACTTATCCAGCAAGTTTTTACGCAGCGGATGCCCTTCCAGCCACAACCCATCTCTGGGAAACATCCACACACTCATACACTACGGACAATTTAGCCTACCCAATTCACCTGTATTGCATGTCTTTGGACTGTGGGGGAAACCGTAGCACCCGGAGGAAACCCACGCGAAGGCAGGGAGAACATGCAAACTCCACACAGAAACGCCAACTGAGCCGAGGTTCGAACCAGCGACCTTCTTGCTGTGAGGTGACAGCACTACCCACTGCGCCACTGCCTCGCCCACATACCATCATACTAACAATATACTAATCCATACTAGAAACACGCTAATAAATGTGTACTTTTCTATCTCTGCCAACTGTTGCACACTTCTTAAAACTACTTAAATTATTTAAACTTTGAAACGACTTCAAACTTTCAGACTAGCCACCATAAAGTTTGTCAACGAACTTCACTTTTCTAGTTTGCTTTTAGGTTTGTACAGAACAGTGGCCAACAACTGTTGTTTTATTGTGCTTTATAAATAAATAAACCAACTATAAAGCGACCCTAGAGCTAATATCCCATTCTCCTTTACTCTCCACAGCAACAGATTGTTCAGTATCTGAAGGACATGTTTGACCATGATAAGGTGCGTTTCACATCCGTCCCATCTCTGGCTGAAGACATCCTCCGCCTGTCCCACAGACGAGCAGATATCCTGATGGGTTACCTGGGCATTGAAAATCTACCTGAGACCAATGGAGCTTTACCCAAGAGCCCC